>NC_090896.1:1252500-1255000 GCF_036669925.1 Montipora capricornis | reverse complement strand
TGTCGGTAAAAATTCTTAGTGTATCGCGTTTTTAATTAGGAAGGGAGAAAATTTATTTTCGATTACATGTATTTTATCAAAATACTTTAAAAAATAACCAACACTGTCATGTCCCCTTATCAATTTTAACCCGATTAAACACTTGAAGATGTCCGGGCGAATTTGTTGCTTGCATATAGGGAAGATATCGTTGACGTCAGTTATTAGGGAGCTTAAGCAACGACAACGGCGACGAAAACGAGAACGTCATCTCAAAATATACATTCGCGTTATTGTAATCGCTTCGTTACTATTTCAACTTTTTTACTATGACGGGGGTGTGGTAGTTGCTCAAAAATGACGCTGGTAGGAACGGCGCTCAATTTAGGGCAGAAAATGAAAATTTATCCTCAAGTAATGACGTTGTCCATAAAACCTCAAATTTGGCTATTTCACGTTGTAGTTTTGCTGACGACGGCAAAGAAATGGACAAAAGTGAAAAACACACGTGCAGGGCGTGCAAAGCTATTTTTTTGGCCTACTAAATATGCAAATTTGTGACGTTCTCGTTGCCGTCGCCGTTGTCGTTGCTTAAGCTCCCTAATTGTTATTAGGGAGCTTAAGCAACGACAACGGCAACGGCAACGAGAACGTCCCAAATTTGCATATTTAGTGGGTAAAAACAATAGCTTTGCACGCCCTGCACGTGCCTTTTTCACTTTTGTCCATTTCGTTGCCGTCGTCAGCAAAACAACAACGTGAAATAGCCAAGTTTTTGGTTTTATGAAGAACGTCAGCACTTGAGGATAAATTTTCATTTTCTCTTCTAAAGTGGAGTGCCGTTCCGACTGGTGTCATCTTTGAGGAATTACCTCACCCTTGTCATATTAAAAACGTTGAAATAGTCACGAAGCGATTAAAATAACGCAAATTTATATTTTGAGATGACGTTCTCGTTGCCGTCGCCGTTGTCGTTGCTTAAGCTCCCTAATTGTTATTAATGCGCCAACCAGAACCGCATTGGCTGTCGAAACAAGGGGTGTTTTGTTCCTGTGGTTGGCACATTTCAATAACAGAAGCAATGTTTGTGAACAAATATCAATCCCCATTAGGGACCTTAAGGTGGCTGAACACAGTTTTTGATACCTATTTTTCATTTACCTTTTTCTGTAAAACCCTTGATCCTTTGGTCACCAAAAATGGTAGTAAGCAAGTTAACAACACGAACTTCGGTTTTTTGATAGTTAAGCTGACGTATATGCCGTTTCCATGGCAACATGAATAAATATAAACAGGCCTTTTAAAATCGGTTTTGTTTATTTGCAGAAAATCTGGTCGTTAGATTTTCTTTAATTGTAATTTACATGTAACAAGCTTGTAACGATGCTCACGAGTTAAGACTATTTTGATAGTAATTTGACAGAGAGATCTTTTAATTATCTCTTTTTGAAGGTTCACTGGAATATCTAAAATTTCCTCTGTTAAAGTTCAATTTTTTTTCAATACTCCAGTTACTTATTTCCTAAAGTATTTTCGTGCCAAACTTCATTAAATTCTAACGAGTGGTTCGCGAGAAATAGGCGTATTTTCGAGAAAGCTATTCTGCATTCAATCGCAATTTTTAAACTTACTACGCATGCACTGTATTTAACTGGGTTCTTCAAAGAAAAATCTGCGAATTGCTGAGTTCTTTGCATCGTTACCTTTTCTAACATACATTTCTCATAAAAGACTAAAACCATCAAAACACTTTGTCCAATTATGAGAAAAAATAGTACAGTTAGTGGAAGCATTGAGCAAATAAAACGACTGCTGTATTGAAGCCATTGACAATGACTAGTTTTTTTGATGTTTCATGCAAGACGTTTCGGCTGGTGCTTAATCCTTCATCAGTTGCAATATAACGGTAGCACGCGTGAGTCAAATAACAGCACGTCGAGCGCGCGCTTATGAAAATCCGCGTACAGTTTCTTGAAAACGTAGCGCGAGACTTATGCGCATGCCAGAGACTTGGCGATGTGGTCATTTCCAGACTGCGGATCCTTTATTGAGTACCAGGCTTCCAAGAAAAGTCGCTCGTGGTAGTTAGCCTCATGTCCAACAACTCTGACACTTCCAAAATCCATTTCGTGGTTGTTTTCGTGGACATGGCAGGCGATCTTGGAGTCATGGTCAAACATAGCAACAGACCTTTTGTGCTCTGTAATGCGAGTTTTGAGTGATCGTTCGCTTTGACCGTAGTATACAAAACTGCAATTAGTGCAACTGATTTTGTACACAGTTCCAGATTGTGGCCGGTCAACCTTTTCTTGGGCTTTCGGTTGCGGGAACAAACTGTTCACAGTTCTCAATGGTTTGAAGGCGACTTTGATTTGATGCTGCCTTAGATCCAACTAATCCTTTCTGAAATTCCCTGCACATAGGGTAGCACTACGAAACCATTGGACGCTAGATCGGTAGGGAGTTTCGACAGAGCGATCTTTCGCAGCTATTGATGAAGGATGAGGGATAATTGTTGTCT
>NC_090896.1:1232500-1250000 GCF_036669925.1 Montipora capricornis | reverse complement strand
TTTTTTAATCAGGGCATGTGCCCGCATGATATCTCTTCCCTGTGACAATCTACATAACGTGCTCAGTGCTCACTTACAAGAAAAGATTTTTTTCCAGTCTTGGTCATGTGCAGGAATTTTCTTCTTGTCTAAATACACTTAGCAGAAATAAAACGCACAAGGCGGAAATGAACATAGTGATCCAACTTCGCATTATAAAACATATGCTGTATTTTGGAAATTTGACGTTTTGTAAATAGCAAAATACATCATCAGAAGTGACGGTTAAACGATCTGCATCAATTTCAAAAGCTATAAGATAAAAGAGAAGCACTGGTAAATAGCTTATATTACAATCATAGTTTAATATTATTATATGGCAGTCAATAGAGACACAGTTTTCCACTGCCAACGTTTACATTCAATGTTGGATTTAAGTTCTGAATCATCAAAGATTATTTTATTTTACAAGAAAAGGTCAGACCTTCCATTCGCTAAAGTCTCAAAATTGTCCTATTTGATGTTGTGACCGGTCGAAATGACATGATCTGCAAAAGCTGTCGTGAGAGCCTTGTAACAACGAATGGCAACGTTGGCAGTGAAAAAGTGTGTCTCTATTGACTGACATATAATAATATTAAGCTATGATTGCAGTTTCTGCTATAAGCTAGTTATACCAGTGTTTCTCTTTTATCTTTTAGCTTTTTAAATTGATGCAGATCGTTTAACCGTCACTTCTGATGATGTATGTTGCTAAATACAAAACGTGAAATTTTCAAAATACAGCATATGTTCATTTCCGCCGTGTGCGTTTTATTTCTACTAAAGTTGAAATGGCTGAAAACAAAATTATTTACAATACAATTACATGATATTTTTCTCAAAATCTCCCGACCCATCCCTACTCCCCTCAAGAGTCAAATGATCCACCCTTGGGCCATCGGGAAAATTTCTGTCCAACAACGACTGGCAATTCGTCTCATGACTTGACTCAGACGCAAAAAACTGCTGCAAGAACAACCGAAGAACTAGAAATAGATCCCTTGAATTAGCGAAACCTCTACCCCTTTCAGCGCCTGCCGCACAGAGTAATTCCAGGCCTACATGGTTACTTTTTTGTTGTCATTTTCCCAGTTATTTTAATTATTATTTTTTGACATATATATCTTTAAAATTTTTTGGGAATCGATTTTTTTGGTACCCACGACTTTTCCCCGCATCCGTGACCCACGACTTTTAGCAACACTCAAAAATTCTTAATCGTTCAGGGCCCAGTTGTTCAAAAGATAGATAGCACTATCCGCCGGATAAATCTCTATCCAGTGAATAAGTCATAGCCAAACCAATTGCGCTATCCAACGGATAGTGATTTATCAGGTGGGCAGCGCTATCCACCTTTTGAACAACTGGGGCCAGGGGTCCATTTCTCGTAAGTCCCGAAAACGTTTCGGGCCCGAAAAGCCATTTGTGAACCTGTCAACCGCTTGTTCAGGAACGCCGATCTTTTAACATGTTTTCAAGGTAACAAAAGACAAACTGACTCTAAAATTTGACGACTCAAATCCTCTCCGTTTTTGAGATACACAGGGAATTGTGACACCCGAAAATAGTCTGTAAAGTTTCGGGACTTTCGAGAAACGGGCCCCTGGTCACTTACTCAAATTGAAATTTTCAACTTGTCTTTAATTGCTATACTGAAGTCCTGTATTCCTGTGAGGTGTTAATTTTCTCCCTTAAAGAAAATCATTTTTCTGTACCGACTACGGTTTTCCAAGTGTTTGCTGAAGTTGGTTTCTGTCTCAGGAAAACGAAGCCATTTGATTTCTCTCTGTGGATATTATGAACTTTGTGGATATACGACCTGATGCAACTTTTCCTCTTCGAGCTGCGAAAATCAACTTACGTCGAAAGACCTTTATGGTCTTGGTATCGTAGCCTTTTTACCTTTGTTTATTGATTGGGGATGGGTTAGTTAAGGGGGGTAATAAATTTAACACTGAATGGATCCTGTCATTGTTTTAGTCTGTTGTACGACGTTAAAGAATTCCCGTCGATTTTCCACTTGTCCGGTTTTTCACATCTGTTGCTTATTCATCGGAACCGCTACAATGTCATACGTTCGGATGTTTATCGTCTGCTGATGGCTCAGCCTAGTAGCAGAATTGTCTCTGCCATTAGGGCGAGCAAGCCTGGGTCCATTCAGATTAAATATGCTTAAACGCTGCACACTGGTTTTTCAAGCCAATTGGTGCAACTCAGCAATTGTGCCAATTGGGTTTGAGTACTAAGTGTTGGGATGTAAATGGGTATGCTGTTAATATTTGTGATAGGTTACTTAACACCGTTGATTTCAAGTTTAAGGTGAGTGCTTAATTTTAATTTTTTTTTAGCGTTTAAGCAGAAATACTCGTAATAGTGAGAAACGCCTCTTGCTATTACGGGTACATTTAAGAGCAGCAAAAATTTCAAGAACACCTCGAACCCAGGCTTTCTCTTAGGAGAGAGAGAGCTTGGAGCAAGGTTGAAATTTTTCTCGGCTCAGTCTGTCGAATTTTACAATAAGGACGAAGTCAAGCACTTTGTCTAATGACTGCGATATTTTCTTCATGCATGGATCGAGGAGTTTATTCTTCTGTACCGCAACAGGGTTCTTCTGTACCGCACATGGAGTCTTCTTTTTTCCACGGATCGACGAACATTTTTCGCGTTTTGCAACTCGAGTCATCGTTTTCTTCATGGGTCGACAAAGATTTTTTCTTTTGAGATGCGCAAGGAGTTTTCTTCACGAATCGACGAACTTTTTTTGTGAAGGGTATATCGAGTCGTCCGGCTTTTCTTTATGGATCAGTGGATCTTTTCGACAACCGACATTTTTATTCGTTTCTTCTTCAAGTTCGTTTAATGACCGTTTTACTACCGATATTTTAGTTCTGTTCGGTATTGTAGGCTGATAGCGTCTTGTCAAGTATTCTCTTAAGCTGATGGATATTTTTATATTTTTTTTAGTTTTTGACTATGACTTCCCCGGGGTGGGTGTATTGGGTGGGACGGGTGGGTAAACTCCACTTGTAAAGCAATGCGGGGGCTCCTTTGATGTTTGTCAGATGGGCTGGTCGCGTACCTTGTGTACATAAACTTAAATAGAAGTATATTTAAACAAAGTTTAATTCGAAGTTAGCAATGCTAATTTAGGGGGTGCGGGAGTTTTCGGGATGACTAGCATCCTGTGAACTGGTCGCGCGCATCGTGTAATGACAGAGCTTAGCGATGATACCATAAAATAAAGAGCTGAAGATATCCTTCAAGAAATTTAAAGTTTTTGACTATAACTCCCCAGGGGTGGGTTTATTGGGTGGGAGGGGTGGGTAAACTACTTGCAAAGCAATGCGGGGGCTCATTTGATGTTTGTCAGATGGGCTGGTCGCGTACCTTGTGTACATAAACTTAAATAGAAGTATATTTAAACAAAGTTTAATTTAAAGTCAGCAATGCTAATTTAGGCGGTGCGGGAGTTTTTGGGATGACTAGCATCCCGTGAACTGGTCGCGCGCATCGCGTAATAACAGTGCTTAGCAATAATACCATAAAATAAAGAACTGAAGATATCCTTCAAGAAAAGAAGACAATGAAAACTAAAGAGCGGACGCATGAGAGTCAAGACGAAGGAAGACACTGAAGAAAGAAATCCAATGAAGTTAGCCGTGGTAGTAAAATCGAAGAACGAAGTAAAACGGGAAAGAAACGAAGTGAACATAAAAACTCTGAAGCACCAAGAACAAAGAAGAAGATTCACGAGGAACGAAAAACTGGCGAAGTAAAAATAAAAAAGAACCACGTGAGTTATAGAGAGGAAGTAATAAGGAATGGCGTAGAACAAAGAACTGAGATGGCCGGAAGAAGAAAGGTAATCTAAGTTAGAGGACAACGAACGAAGAAGAACTAAAAAAAAAGGAAGAACGGGAAAAAAGAAAAAGGTAGAGCAGAGAAGAACGCAGGAGATCGAATAAAAGTGCAGTCAATCTAGCAAGACAGAAGAAGGTTGTCGGGGTCATCTGTTTCTTTTTTTAACTTCCTTACCTGCTTTGGTGTTGGTGTTTTTTTTTCTAAGGGCCGGGCTCAACGAGTTTTTCTGTTGTCTTACCTGTGCTGTGCTCATGTGCACCCGGATATTTATTGTTTTAATAAGGCTCTCTTTACAACTTGGAAAGGACAGAAGAGAATAAGAGTTCCCGATAAAGATGAATGTGGTGTAGAAGACATCATCGTCAGTGACGAAAAGAAGACAATGAAAACTGGAGCATACATACGAGAGTCAATAGTTAAGGTAAAAGTCAATATAAATAAAACGACGAAGAACCGAATAAAGTGGCCCTCGGTGGTACAATCCAAGAACGAATTTTAAACGGGAAAAGAACGAAGTGAACAGAATTAGAAAAGCTCAGAAGCAAGGAAAAAGAAGAAGATTCACGAGGAACGTAACGTGAACTGAAACGGTGAAATGAAAATAAAAATAACGACGTGAGTCAGAAGGCGGAAGTAACGAGCGACGATGTAGAAGGAAAAACTGAAAGCACCGGAAGAAGGAAGAAATTGAATTAATCACGATGAAAGCGAAGTAGAACGAAGATAAACGAAGTAGGAAGACAATGAACGAAGAAGACCTAAAACGAGAAAGCCGGAACAGGAAAAAGGAAGAATTCAGGACATCGAAAAAGGCGCAGTCAATCTAGCAAGACAGAAGAAGGTTCTCTCGTCACTCGGTCAACTGTTTCTTTTTTGAATTTCCTCATCTGCTTTCTCGTGTCTTTTTCTAAGGGGCTCAAGGAGTTTTTCTGTTGTCTTAGCTTTGCTGTGCTGTCGTACTTCCGGATATTTATTGTTTTATGGCTCTCTTTACAACTTCCGGAAGGACAGAAGAGATTAAGACTTCGTGGTAAGCCGAGATAAATGTGATGGAGAAATTATCAGCGTCAGTGAGGATGGCACTGAACAAATCTGGAAAAGAATCACCCAAAAACATAGGACAGTAGAGGACTGCTTCTTTGGAACAATGAGGACTACGACTGAGCAAGCTTTGTAAAACGTCTCATTTTCTGTCTTTACTCCTTTGTCCATTCTCTTGTCGTCTTTTCACTCCATGGCCTTGAACTACGTTTTACCATATTTCCACTGAATATATGGCATGAGCAAGATAAATTTCTTACTCTCAGTCGTCATGCTTGGCTTGATTTCCCTTTGATGTCTTTGCCAAAACATTTTACAGGTACCTTCGTTCTCGATGAACATGACTCAGTTCAGAGATTCAATTCGGTCACCCCTGGTGTTTCGTTCTCAGTTTCCTCTCGGTATGAAGACTTTTCTTTAACCTCAAAGGAGTCAAAGGAAGAAGAAGCAGAAAACCGCAAGAAATCAAAAGTTAGAGAAATGCGACGCAGGAACATAAAGAAGAAGAAAGGATCTAAATGAAGGACGGTTCTGACAAACGCACGCGAAACTGTGAACAAGAAATGTCAAAAAACAAACTCACAAGGACAAAGAGGGATTCAATGAAGAATATCCGAAACAAAGAGTAAACTCGAGAAAAAAAGAAACCAAAGGCAAAGAAGAAGAAAAAATGAGAAGAAGAACTTTACAACTTCTCTTAAAGATCTCTCGTTCAGTAAAATAGAAAGATAACCCGTGTAAGATAAGGCAAACTTTACGAGGTGGTGCGGGGGCTCATGAAACACTCGCTGTTTCATGGGCTGGTCGCGCACTGTCAGTTGCAATCTTATTAAATATTTAAAGCATTAAATAAACAAGCTAACGTAAGTTAAGTTAAGGCAAGAAAAGGAAAAAACAATCAGCAAGAATGTGATCAGAAGACATCCCACAAACAGTTGAATTGATTTGTGCATCTCTGGACGCTAACAAGGCGGGGCGAAAGGAGATACAAACAAGACCCTGACTAAGATTTGGTGACATTGAATATCAAGACGTGGTTGTAGGGCAGTACTTCATAAAGATCAAGACGGAAATAACAAAGATGGAATTCGTAAAGCAAGCCGGGTTACAAGAAAACCTCTTAGGAATTAACCGACGAAAGATGCCGAGAGACTTACCGACCTATTTCCGAAATAGACGGAAAAACTGGTGTAGACGAAAATCGTTGTTAATTAAAAGCAAAAGGTTAGAAACACAAAGTTACATGCAAGACAAGAAGAGAACTGCATGGATTGCTCTCTGGGAACCAATTCAGAAAAACGAAATGTCCTTCCCTGATTTGGACAGATACTTTGTTACGGACTTTGGCTTGATTTTGTATTTTTCTTCTGTTAGGGTGTCGCAATCTGCGCTCTTTGAATTCACTGCTTTTCCGCAATACGTTTAACATTGTTTGGTTAAGTCCCTCGTAGAATGTTTTTTCTTTACTATTCTCCTCTCCCTCCTTGAGCCCTCAGTCCCGTTATCATCTGGTTGTTCTTCTCTATCTAGGAAAAGGCAATACCTCATCGATCTGTAGGTTGGTTCCTCTTCTCATTTATTGGAAGAAAGAACAGTATTCTATTATACTCATGACTTCTTAGAATTTCGTCCTTAACTACTTCTCTCACTCCTTGAGCCCTCCTAGATTAACCTTTGCCAGCCATCCTTATCCTTGTCTTCCCGTTATCATCTGGTTGTTCTTCTTTGTCCAGGAAAAGCCAATACCTCATCGATCTGTTTCTCTTCCCATTTATTGGAAGAAAGAAAAGGGTTCTATTATACTCATCTCTTCCGTAGAATTTCGTCTAGTTTACTATTTCTCGCACTCCTTATCTTTTGTACCGGCTGAGTTTCATCTCTCATTCCCCTTTTCAGTGCTGGTATTCATCAGTTAACTGAAAGCATAAAAGCTTGAATCCTTTAATATTTTTCTATTTTATGCTCTTCCTTCCTTTCTCATATATTCTCGTGTTTCCGTTTTGTATACATTTCAACCTTTATTTCCCACATGACTCCTACATACTACGGCCTTCAATTCAAGGTAAGCGTTTACTAAACGATTCGGATTCGATCATCTACACTTACTAGTTTTTTTTCCTTGCCGAGTATTAACCTTCATTTCTGTTTTGCCTTCTTCTTCAGTTTTCATTTTATTTTTCAGCACACAAGTTCCAGGTTTCTTCGGTTGCTTAATTTCCGTCTCTTTAAGTCACACTTTGTCAGTTCCGTTATCATCTGGTTGTTTTTGTTTACCCAGAAAAAAACCCATACAGCATCGATGTCAGTGTAGGCTGGATCCTCTTCCCATTTATAGGAAGAAAGAGCAGTATACCATTAAACTCATCTCTTGTGTTGTTTTTACTAAAAGATTCTTCTTGGATATCGCAAGAACCCAAACATTATTTATTGTGTTCGCCATTATTTATGGCTTGCTCGACGCCTCTATTTAAAGTTTGACACTGATCCACTCAGGAATTCTGTCACCGTAGAGCTTTGTTCATTCTCATGCGGTCTTATTTCGCCTTCACAATTCTTTCCTTCGAACGATAGAATATTAAAACGACATGATTGCCTGAGTTTGCTTTCGCCACTGATTTGTCATCTGCCTATTTCCTCCGCTCTCTGGCAAACACTTGCACACATACAAGCCGAGCTTGATCCAAGCAGGAGTGCCGACAATTTATCGTGAAACGACAACAACAATGTTAATATTTTTCTTTCCACCCGTTCCCTCCTCACGCATTAAGTCTTGTTTCTCCCGCAACCATTTTAAATTAATTTGTTATTGTTATCATCATTGTCGTCACTGTCGTCGTTGTCGTTATCGTCTCTTCCGAAGTTGTCATCGTCTTTATCATCATTGGTAAGAACTTAATATTTTTCTTGAGTTAATCATTATTACAGATTCAAAAATAGATGGATGGTTGCAAAGTACCCACGACGGACGAGAAACGCAAGAGTCGGTTATTCGTCGGTTATTCGCTCGCAACACAACAAAACCAAACGAACTGTCTTTGTCTTTTTCTTGGCTTGCAAACCTCTGTAGCTTTCCTTTGGTATATCATTAACGGAATTCGAACTACTCGCCTTTAAATTCCATCTTCTATCGTGTCCTGTATCCCGTCTAAGAAAAGTTCTCGAAATATCTCAATCTTCATCTGAGTTGTGTTGTGATCTGGAATGCGCTTTATGCATTACTGTATGACATTTAACCGCTTCGTCGGGACTTCGTCTTCTTCGCAAGAATATCGGTACTATCAGGATCCGTACACTCTACATACAACCGCCACCTCTTCTAGTAACAAAGGCCTCAAAAGGGGCCGGTCTTTGTACCAACGTCAGGGATTAAAATACTAATATCCAGTAAACTTGCCCTTTTTATCACTTCCATGTCTCACTCTATATTCGTCAGCCGAGTTTGTCCGTCACGGCCAAAAGGAAAAAGAAGACCAGTCTGGATCGTCGTTATTTGCATTGTAAAAAAGGGGAGCACAGCTGTAAATGAGGCCGCTACATCTTCTCGTTTGTGGTTTGATCAGCGCCAGAACCTCTTGGTTTCGTGGTCGCTCTTAATCTACATTTCAGACCTGTTCTCCTCTGCTCTGTTCAGCTGATGTTGTTGGAAACGCAAACCTATATTCCTTACTTTCCGTCTTTCTAACAGATGTCCCAATTCTTTCTTTTTGAATTAAAAATTCTGGGACTGAATGCCAGGCTCGATTTCTTTTCTCTGTGCAAGAGCCGCATTTCCCTCCTCCTCCCTTTGTATGTATTGTGTATGCACGTACCTTTTTTTTGTTTTTTGTTCGTGTCCGTACTGTTTGTGTCGTGTGGAGTGTGTGTGGGTAAGAGAGAGAGAGAGAGAGAGAGAGAGAGAGAGAGAGAGAGAGCGCGAGCGCGCGAGCTACGCCTGCAGCGCGCTGCGCAATCCCGCGTGCGCCGACGCCCCATATTACTTAACTTATTTTAGTTGTACTAGATTACGTTTATTGCCAGTAATACTATTTCATTTATGCTACTCTTGATCTCGTGGAGGCTTTTGAAAGGTTGTTGCAGGTTATTGTTCAAGTAGCCAAGCAAAGACGTCTTGACTATTAAACAATCCATTGTGAGCGAAAGGAACATTTAATGAAGGTAAGTGAATCAGGGGTTTTAAGGTACACCGACAGTGACATCAGGTGTGGGCAGAGTTAACAAAATGGCACATTTCCGTCTCTTTAAGTCACACTTTGTCAGTCCCGTTATCATCTGGTTGTTTTTGTTTACCCAGAAAAAACTCATATAGCATCGATGTCAGTGTAGGCTGAATCCTCTTCCCATTTATAGGAAGAAAGAGCAGTATACCATTAAACTCATCTCTTGTGTTGTTTTTAGTAAAAGATTCTTCTTGGATATCGCAAGAACCCAAACATTATCCATTGTGAGCGAAAGGAACATTTAATGAAGGTAAGTGAATCAGGGGTTTTAAGGTACACCGACAGTGACATCAGTTAAAGTCGTTTCCAGCGCTTCTGTAAGAAGAAGTTGCATAACTTTCATAAAAACAAAAGAAAAAAATTGGGGATGTCCGCTCGCTATTAGACACGATTATGTTAGTCAACCTTCCTTACTAATTAGTCAACATCCAGGCGCTTTACACATGAGACAAAATAAATGTGTGGGCAGAGTTAACAAAATGGCATATAAGAGCCTGACCGAAGAATTGAAAGTTATTACCTATCCTTCGTTGCTCGGAAATGATCCATAGAAAGACTGACGTGTTGTAGAAAAACTCAGGATTAACTGAGATAGGCGCCCGACAAAACACCCAAGTTTAGAATACTAAAAGGAAAAACGTTGCAAATGACTGTTGATTTTCACAAATTGTTTCCCGAATCTTATTTTTCAAACACGTTTATGAAACAAATCCATATCATATTTATCATATCTCATATATAATATTTATCTTTTGCTAATTTATTCGCAACTAGAGTACAGCATGATTGTAAAAAACAAACAGGTTTCAAGAGGTAGTGCGTAGAAGGCCGAAGAAAGAAAATGGGTTTAACAGAGATCAAGGTCGCTTGGACGCCTTCACGAAGCTCAAGAAGGTGGGTTTTTTATTGCAAATTGGTGTAAATTTTTAATTGAAGTCTTCACTCCACAATATAACATTTCTTTGTGATAAATTCTCAGAGGAATTTCCCAGAGTGTTTTGATAACCAATTCATTGTTTGCTCTTCCGTCACAGCCAAGCTTTGTGATCGTTCTGTTACCAAGAAATGTGAACCAATTATTGTTACAATTTGTCCTGACCCTTTCAAATCTATTATCAGTTTACTAAAGCCGTGTTCACACTCAACGTTGATTATGATCAACTGAAGTATATATCGCGTGGCTGTCACGATTATCATCACCATCATGTGCTTGAGGCGAGAAGAGAACCAAGAATAGCTTCCGAGAATAAAGCGATTAGAAGTTTCGTCTGCTCATACCACCACGTGCTCGCCATTCTGTTTAATTACGCATTGTAATTACTTCAAACAACCCCTTTGAGGTTGTTTGAAGTAATTATAATCCAGTTATAATTCACCTTTATCACTCGGCGGCCATTTTGGAGTCCTTGGGGAATAAAGGCTTTGTCTTTGCATTGTCTTTGCCCGTCCAGCCTCACATTGAATGAGAGGTTCGACGGGCAAAATCTTTTGTTTGGACATTGAGTGATATGAGTCTATCAGGGACTGCAATTAGTTGATGTGAACCCATTTCATATTTAATTCGATTATAATTCGATCATAATCGAGGCCTCATGTGAACACAGCTTTCGTCAGTATTTCTGAGTAAATTCTACTTTGTCATTCTTATGTTTGAAGGACAAAACGACGGAGGCCTGCTTACAAAACTGATCTGCTGGTGATCTGGCTAACGCAGTCTTAAATGGAAGCGCGCTGTTACAGGTACGAGAAATTCGATCTTATAACTTTTAAATTAGAGACTATCATTAAACACTGGACCTCTATTGGATCCAAGTTCCCGTCAAAAAAAAAAACCAAAACGTTTTATTAATAGTAAAATAATACTAATTAAATTTGTTTGAGAGTCAAGTCTTCTAGCTCTAGGGCACTACTTGGGGGTGGGGAAGGGGGATACTGTACATAGAAATTAACTCAAGTCAAATCAAATCTTGGTTTTTGAGGGGAGTGTATTTCCGGGGTACCCGGGAAGAAACCTCTTGGAGCAGAGTACAGGACCAACCCTCATACGACGCCAAGTCTGGGAATCGAACCCGGGCCACATTGGTGGGAGGCGACTGAGTGCTCTAACCAATGCACCAACACTCCTCCCCAAGCGAATTGATTTCGTTTCTGGTGCTATTATAACACTTGTTACAGGGTGTCCTCAACTCCTACCCCTACAGTCAACTATCGTAAAAATGAAAAATAATAAGCTTCTCTCAGGTTTTTTTTGCTAAAGAAACTGGTACCTCTATCCGACTTCTTTTAGTATCGCGACCTTCTTATAGTTTTGCCTATGCGCGAGCCGTCAACATTTCGTGTTATTGCCGTCTCACTTTTGCGGCCTGTGATTGGTTCTAATGTTGAAATTGACGTCGTTGCACTGAATTGGGTTGCTGACGTACGCAAACAAATACGTTTCGCAGGTAGAAAGAATTGAAATTTCGATCAGGCGCGGGTTGATTAGTTTACAGTTTTATTTATCCTTATAAATGATGGATCGCGATACAAAACTAATTGCGATTTTGAGACGGCAATACCACATTATATTGACGGCGTTGGGAGAAAATATATTCCGTATTGTATTTTCTCCCAACTAGCCGTCAATATAATGTGGTATTGCCCTCTCAAAATCGCAATTTGTTTATATGACAATAATGAAACCTCGTTCGCTTCTATGTTTTGTTTTCTCCTTAATATAAATTTTACCCCTTTTCTTGTTACAATACAATACAATACATACTTAATTGACCGCTCCCCATAGGGACTTTTCAGGCCCAATGAAACACATCGAACGAAACAACAGAACACATGTACAACTACAACTGTTAAGAATCCCAACTGGCCGGAGGCAAACCAGATGACTATTTACAAATGCAGCCGAGAAGTTGAACTAGGGACTACCAGGAACAAATTCAACGAGTGGTCAGAACGAGTCTTGAACCCGGGATCTCCGGATCTCAAGACAAGCGTCCTAACCACTGGGCCACACTGCCTCGTCTTCTTGTTCGTTAGAGTGCAATGAGTTTGAACAGAAACCCATAAGGGTTGAAACGTGTAACGCGCGTTCACAGCTTCCGAATATTCAGTGCGAACTGATTGGTTGAATGTCTCAGTGCTAAGTACCATATTTGGAAACCCCTCGCTCTTGTTGTTCCAAATATGGTACTTAGCAAATTGAACATTCAGAAGCTTGTTACCCAGCACACAAGGGGCCGTTACACGTTTCAACCCTTATGGGTTTCTGGTTTGAATTGAATTGACCGCTCCCCATTGTGGCTTTTCATGGACAGCTAATCACCACGGCAACGACTGAAATTAATGTATATAGTTGAAGTGCGGGGTATAGACGAAAGAGAAAAAGTGATCCTCGCATTTATCTGGATAATTTAAACAATTGTCTCTTTTTGACACCTGAAAAATTCATGAGGTTTCAACGGAATTCGAACCCAGGACCTCTGCGCTGCCGGTGCAAAGCTCTTTACGCTCAGCTGTGAAACTACTCAGTTGAAAACAGGTCAGTTTGTTTGTTTTTGGCTAATGCATTCTCGTGAATGGACTGTTGAATGATATAAATATTTACATGTATTGCCCAGAAAGATTCGAGGATCACTTCTAGATCTCTTCTTTAAGAATGCCAACTGACCGGAGGCAGACCAGTTGGCTATTTACAAATGCATCCGAAAAGCTAAACAAGGAAATACCAGGATCAAATTTAACGCGTCGTCAGAATAGGTCGAATCTTGAGGCAAGCGTCCCACTACTGCCTCCAACTTTAAAAGAAAACCCCTTCGTGGCTGTTTATCCTGCAATCCTCATTAGAAAAACAAAAGGTGCAAGTGAGTATGGTCTATTTTATGTCTAATTTAACTATGTACTTGATATCTAGTTTTGCAAGTTATGGCAGACAGTATGGAGGAACGCCAGTGATCATGAAAGGATATTCATTCAGCTTCAACAACGTCATGTCATCTTTAACTTAATTTCCTAGATCATAAGAGTCACAGAAAAAAAAAATAAGGATCTTGCCTTCCTCTTTTTAAGATAAACAAATAGTCAGCTGGATCTACCGCTGATTTCTCTTGTATTTTTTCAGTTTAGAGGTTAATACAATAGACGAAACAGGTTTGAAGAAATATTTAAGTCATCGGATAATTCCAAAACTGAGGGTGAATTTTGGTTCTAACCTTGCTTTTTTAAACCTTTAAAAGAATGTTGTACTCCACCGAGCAGTGGATAAAGTAGAACATGTGAGATAAACCAGTGATAAATGAAGAGAGTGAAGAGAACAAAATGTTTTAACTAAACGTCTTAAATGATTAGCAAGCACATCGCTTGTTATGGCCTGCGCGCGAAAAGCAAACAGCTCTCACGCATAATTAGAATAATGAGAAAGTGAATGTATTACAAGAATAATGGTGCGTGCACATTAACACGATTTTTAAGTAACTAAACGACAATTATATCATACGACATGATGGCAAATACGCCCTAGCCGCTGACAACGTACAAATGACTTAGCAGAGAATTATAATATCATGCAATATGATCACGTGCACGCGTCCCGGTACCGACATGAGGTTAAAATGCGATTTTGCGCGCGCGAGTTGCACAAATAAGTAAATAAGTAGAGAATAAGAAAACCACATGATATGGTGGTGGTGCGCGCATATTAACAGCAACATATCAGCGTATAAATATATCATGAGTATATAATACAACAAGCAAACAGCTCTCACGCATAATTAGAATAATGAGAAAGTGAATGTATTACAAGAATAATGGTGCGTGCACATTAACACGATTTTTAAGTAACTAAACGACAATTATATCATACAACATGATGGCAAATACGCCCCAGCCGCTGACAACTTACAAATGACTTAGCAGAGAATTATAATATCATGCAATATGATCACGTGCACGCGTCCCGTTACCGACATGAGGTTAAAATGCGATTTTGCGCGCGCGAGTTGCACAAATAAGTAAATAAGTAGAGAATAAGAAAACCACATGATATGGTGGTGGTGCGCGCATATTAACAGCAACATCTCAGCGTATAAATATATCATGAGTATATAATACAACAAGCAAACAGCTCTCACGCATAATTAGAATAATGAGAAAGTGAATGTATTACAAGAATAATGGTGCGTGCACATTAACACGATTTTTAAGTAACTAAACGACAATTGTATCATACGACATGATGGCAAATACGCCCTAGCCGCTGACAACTTACAAATGACTTAGCAGAGAATTATAATATCATGCAATATGATCACGTGCACGCGTCCCGGTACCGACGTGAGGTTAAAATGCGATTTTGCGCGCGCGAGTTGCACAAATAAGTAAATAAGTAGAGAATAAGAAAACCACATGATATGGTGGTGGTGCGAGCATATTAACAGCAACATATCAGCGAATAAATATATCATGAGTATATAATACAACAAGCAAACAGCTCTCACGCATAATTAGAATAATGAGAAAGTGAATGTATTACAAGAATACCGGTGCGTGCACATTAACACGATTTTTAAGTAACTAAACGACAATTATATCATACATGATGGCAAATACGCCCTAGCCGCTGACAACTTACAAATGACTTAGTAGAGAATTATAATATCATGCAATATGATCACGTGCACGCGTCCCGGTACCGACGTGAGGCTAAAATGCGATTTTGCGCGCGCGAGTTACACAAATAAGTAAATAAGTAGAGAATAAGAAAACCACATGATATGGTGGTGGTGCGCGCATATTAACAGCAACATATCAGCGTATAAATATATCATGAGTATATAATACAACAAGCAAACAGCTCGCACGCATAATTATACACATAAGAGAGTAACGATATTACAAGAATAACGGTGCGTGCACATTAACACAATTTTTAAATAACTACACGATAATTATATCATACGACATGATGGCGAACCCGCGTAAGCCGCTGATAACTTACAAATGACAGCACAGAATTGTTGTATTATGCAATATGATTACGTGCAGGCGTCCTGGTAGAGACATGAGGTTAAAATGCGATCTTGCGCACGCCACTTGCGCAAACAAGTTAATAATTAGAGAGTAAGAAAACCCAAAGATGTGGTGGTACGCGCTTATATTAACAACTTAAAAGTATTTAAATATACTAGAAGTGTGTCGGACCAGAATATGCGTGAGCATATTGAATGAAAAGGGTTAATCATTATGTGCGATATGATGGTGCGCGCGCATCAGCGAACAATAGACGAGTAATTGTGAAGATCGAGACTACCTGCGCATGATAGCAAACTTGTGAAATAAGTAAAAAACACATATTACAAAAATGACGGGGCGCGATCATTAACAACAACTTATACGTACATAAATAGGTAAATAGATGCCGAACGCGCGATTGCGAGTAGCAAATGGATAAGCTAAGTGGAGTGTCAAAATATCACGCAACATGATGACGTGCCAGCGTCCTCAAACAACCCACTGGTGAATCTTCAAAGATCGATGACATTATAGGATATAATGGCGTGCGCGCATGAGCGTGTGAGTGCGTCAGCAAACACGTTATAAACAAATTGCAGCAATGCTAATGATGTAATTGGATATTATAATGTGATCACGTTGGTAAAAGAATTGCAAGACAATGAACAAAGGATAATAATTATATACTATATGATGGTGAAAGCGCCTTTTAATAAACTTAAAACTTAGGAATGAATGAATAGATAATTATAATATCATGCGATATGTTAGTGTGCACAAATTAGCAAATAAGTCATTAATATAATAATTACTTGCAGTTAAACAACTAGATAGTTACTGTTACATGTGCGTTAACAACAAGTTATAGGTGACGAAGGGATTATTTTATGCGACATGACGGTGAACGTGACTTAGAAGGTTACAACTTACGAATGAATAGATAATTATACTATTATAGGATATGTTAGTGTGCGCTAACATATCGCATAATAGTAGATAATTACTATATCATTGGATAAGTTAGCATGCAAACATTAGCAAATAAGTCATAAATATAATAATTATTAACATAGTAATAGCTTGTAGTTAAACAATTAGATAATGAAAATATTACAAGTTACTGGTGCATTTGCATTGACAACATCTTATAAATGACTAAGGGATCATTATATATGACATGACGGCGACTTGTCAACTTACAAATTACGAATGAATGGACAGATAATCATACTATTATGCGATATGTTAGCGTGGGCACGTTGGCAAACATGTTATAATTATAATAACATAATACCTCATAATTGTTAAATAGCTTACAACATCTAAGGGGTTTACAATATTATACCTTCTCATGGTGTGCACGTTAGTAAATTACACGCAAGTCAGTAAGTAGAGTGTAGTACCATCACGATAAGCTGTTCGCACAGGTAAAGAAGTTACACATGACAAATTAAGTAGATGATCACATTTATGTTTTATTAAATATAGTCAATGCGCCTTCGCATGCTACATTTAAGTGTACAGGGGGTGATAATATCATACTCTAAAATTGCGTGCGCATTAACAAAGACCTTAACAAACAAGTAACTTAATGAATGTACCATCATATTACGAACACCAGCGAACAAGAACTTATGTATTTATTAACGGTATTATGCAATATGATGGTTTCTGGCTATCAGCAAAGAACTTTTAATGGTGAATAAGTCAATAAGCTTAACACACTTTATTATGGGGGCCGCGCCTTATTCTACTTATTAATATATCTGAATTTATCCATGAACTACGACATTGCGAGCGTGTTATGCTAAAACAACGTACATGTGGCTGAGCAGGGGTCAAATGTTATATAAATGTTATATGATAGGACTTCCTTCGCGGGTCAGCAAACAACCTCCATGTAATAAGAGGAGGGTGTTTTAACGGGTTTTGCGCGTTGGCAAACGGCTTCCAAATAATCAAGTGGAGTTTCATAATATTGTATGATTAAATAGGTAACATGATACCATAGATCACGATTGAATGGTTATTAGCATGCATGCGTACAGAAAAAATTAATAGTGGCTATAACATCATTCGAGAAAATGGCATGCGAAGGTTAACTTACAAACCCCTTGTTAGTAAATTATAAGAGAGTACTAAGACCATGAGATATGGTAGGCGAGAAGTAGGCAAAGAACTATATAATCACAGAGAAAATGCAAACTAAAAATATAAATCTTAGTCTAAACGTTAACCTATAAACTTATAAACTATCAAGGTCAACGTCAAAATTCACCCTCATTGCATTGAATTAAATCAATTGAGATCAATAACTTAACGATAAGTTTCTGGGCAAAGAAAGAAACTAGTCTGAG
>NC_090896.1:1220000-1227500 GCF_036669925.1 Montipora capricornis | reverse complement strand
GGTGGGTCAAGTTTTTTCTTTCATGCTAAAACAAAAAAATCCCCCCACCCCACCCACATAAATAATGACCGGTCCCTAATTTGCCTTCTCACAAGCACATTTACATTGCTAAGTATCTTTTGTTCATTAGAGATGATTAGCCTAAAAATCTGGGAGATGCCATTGCCATGTTCTCTTCCGGTTGCTGTCTGCGTCTCAAAAACGCTCCCTAATAGCAGGATCGGACTGGATCGGATCGGATCGGATCGGATCGACAAAACTCGGACCGGACTTCTTCAGGGAGTTAAGTGATTTAATTCCCTGAAGAAGTCAGGGAATTAAATCGCCAAATTCGCCAAAATACCCAAAAATACCCAAAATTCATCCAAATGTACCCAAAATTAATGAAAGCATTGTATACTGTATACCTGAAATTCAAAGAAAATGATATACCGAATACCTGTATTTAAGCTGCAATATACCGTATACCCGATTTAAAAAGCCCTTGTATACCGTATACCCAAAAACCCTGGCCGACCCTGATTTATCTTCACAGCAGTACAACCAGCCTTGCATAATTATTTTGTTTTTAGTCTAAAGAGTTTTTGGTAGTCAGATCTCCCAAGATCCGGCTCTTGTGCATAAAAAACTGTCTACAGTTGTATTAAGCTTTTTTCTGATGTACAGTTTGTGTAGGATTTTTTTTAAACTAATGCGCGTACGAACTTTTTCCCGAAGGACACCCACGAAGGTGGGAAGTAACCTTTACTGGTGACCCAGGGATTTCATTTGTTTACTTTTGGCGGGAATTTTGTTGATCCGATCCGGTCTGATCCAGGTTTTGCCAACGGCCTGCTCCCTTCACCAATGGAAATATACCTTTTTACAGTTTTGTGCTAAGTTACCTGGCCTTTAAATGCAAGTGAGGTCTTCATCTTAATGATGCTGTTCTCATGCTTATTTGGTGGACTGACATAAGAAAAGCAGTGAGTAGAGGTTTCTATCAAAACAAGTTCAACTCTAGCCTCACTTTCATCAGGGTTCGAAATTTACTTTTTGGTGCAGGCGCCAGCTAGCGACTAAAAAAAAATTTTTGGTTGGCAGATACAAAAATTTGGTTGCCAAAAAGTGCTCATAAATTTGACAGAAAGTATGAAATTCTAAAATACATTTGTAAGCAGCACTTCAAGCATTTGTATTTCTTACTTATGAATGATCGAAAAGGGGTGAAGACTTTCGCTTAAACCTTTCAACGCATTTCCACTGGAATGAAATTGAAAGGTGTTGAAATTTAAAGATTGACATAACACCCATTTCATTCGGCATGTACTTACCCAGTACAAAGACAGGCTAGCACGAATAATTACTAGCAGTGCATGCCGTACAAAGGCTTCATCTCATCACGATTCACGCAAATTGTCAATGCAAGGCCACTCATGAATAAAAGTTAGTTGTTACATTGGAACACCTCATTTGTTTTCAATGCTGTTAGACTTACAGTTTGGTTATTTGGTACTGTGTATGATTTATCAATCTAGATCCCTGCAAGTCCTTTTTTTAAGGGTAGGTACCTTCTGGTATTGTGACGTTGTTTTAATACTTATTATTATTAATATAAGACAACTGATATTGCAAACAAGATATAAAAGTTTTGAAGAATTTTCCAGTTAAAACACCCTTCGTTGACAACTCCCGTATAAAAAAGATGGGGTGCTTGTCTGAAGTTTTTGAAAAGAACCCCTAAGAGGTACCAAGATTCTGTCTTGTGGACATGGCATGGATTTTTTTTCACCCCTAAGAGGTACCAAGGTATGGGTTTCAATTATACAAAATTAAATTACCCTAAAAGGTCCTGCTAAAGCTCCCGCTGGGGACCTTTTGAGGCTGAACACCCTAAGAGATACCAAAACCGCTTTTTTAACCCCTGAAAGGTATGACTTGCACCCCTGTCCTTTTTATATGGGAGTCCCCCCAGGTCGTCGACCAACCTGAAAATTCTGCTTTGCCAAGGCATAACTTTCAGTCGCATTGGCAACCAGCTGGTCGCAATTTTGGACCCTGTCACAGGCCAGGTAACTAAGCACACAACTGTAAGTGGCCATGAAGTAAAAACTATTTTTTGCTTATCTTCGGAGATATTCTCAATTTTGGCATTTATTACAGTGTAAAGTTTGTGGCGTCATTAATTTTTGAACAAATCCTTGAATATCTCTAGAATGAGAGAAGGTATTCCAAAAGAGAAAACATCTTTTCATAATTTTGAAAGGTCTTAAAGAATAAGCAAAAGATATTTTTTACCTCATAGGCACTTTAACTCATGGAACAAGTGCATATCTTTGTGTTGCTGTATAATTTTGAATAGTCTTTCTGACCTTTGACCTGAGTCTAAATGCCACTGCCAAAATGAAACAACTCTGCTATTTCTCTCTGAATAACACTTTTTTCAAACTCTATTTTAACACACAAATATTATGATTTACAAACTCCTTTCACTCCATTAAGTTTTAGTATCAATTATTTACTTTTCTGATTTCAACCAACACGCAATACCTTAATTTATCGAAGATAGTGTTTTACCATGGAAATTTTTTAAGATCACAGCTGATTTAATGTATGACGTTAGGCACAAAATAGCACCTAGTAGAATTCAAAAGCAGTTTCAAGATATTTCTAATATTCATCCTCATTACACTCATTCCTCTGCTTCAAACAATTCATACGACCAACACCAGCACACAGGATAAAGGACAGCTGAGAAGCAATGATATTACTCTTGACAATTGAGGATTTTATGCACAAATGCAGAGGTTTAAACCACTTTGAATAGCATCACACAGGATAAAAGACAGCTGAATATGAATCATTTCACTCTTGGCACTTTAAGATTTCTTTCACAAATGGAAAGATTTAAATCACTTTGAATAGTATAAACACCAGGAGTCAGGATAAAGGACAGCTGAGTAGCATTTATTTCACTTTAACACTTTTAGATTTCATCAACAAATGCAAAGATTATTACCACTTTGAATAAGACCAACTCAAGCACACAGAAGAAAGGACAGCTGAGTAGCATTTATTTCACTTTAACACTTTTAGATTTCATCAACAAACGCAGAGGGTTAAACCATATAAACTCTAATTTTTTTTTATCAGTCTAGTGACAACTGTAAAATCTCGTCATGTACCTACAATTTGAAAGAAGCTGCGATGAAAATCACTGTGTTTGCCCATTTTAAAGATTATCACGGAAATCATAAGAATTTTATGAAATTATATGGTGTTGGGGGACGCTGTATCAAAATTAGAGATGCCTGTATGGATTTTGAACCATGTTTTGAGGTCCATAACTTGGTCTCTGTTCACCCTAAAAGTCCCATACTTGGCCAAATGACCAATCTCAACATGATCTTTCATGTGGTAGTGTCAGTTTATCGATTAGTTAAAACTTGAAACTCGCCCCAGTTCCCTGCTGAATTTCGGAAAGGCCAATAAGACCACCTCCAGCACACAGAAAAAAGGACAGCTGAATAGCATTCATTTCACTCTTGACACTTTTAAATTTCATCCACAAATGCAAAGATTAAAACCACTTTGAATAAGACCAACTCAAGCACACAGAAGAAAGGACAGCTGAATAGCATTCATTTCACTCTTGACACTTTTAAATTTCATCCACAAATGCAAAGATTAAAACCACTTTGAATAAGACCAACTCAAGCACACAGAAGAAAGGACAGCTGAGTAGCATTCATTTCACTCTTGACACTTTTAAATTTCATCCACAAATGCAAAGATTAAAACCACTTTGAATAAGACCAACTCAAGCACACAGAAGAAAGGACAGCTGAGTAGCATTCATTTCACTCTTGACACTTTTAAATTTCATCCACAAATGCAAAGATTAAAACCACTTTGAATAAGACCAACTCAAGCACACAGAAGAAAGGACAGCTGAATAGCATTCATTTCACTCTTGACACTTTTAAATTTCATCCACAAATGCAAAGATTATTACCACTTTGAATAAGACTAACTCAAGCACACAGAAGAAAGGACAGCTGAGTAGCACTTATTTTACTCTTGACACTTTAAAGATTTCATCCACAAATGCAAAGACTAAAACCACTTTGAATAAGACCAACTCAAGCACACAGAAGAAAGGACAGCTGAGTAGCATTTATTTCACTGCTGACACTTTTAAATTTCATCCACAAATGCAAAGATTAAAACCACTTTGAATAAGACCAACTCAAGCACACAGAAGAAAGGACAGCTGAGTAGCATTCATTTCACTCTTGACACTTTTAAATTTCATCCACAAATGCAAAGATTAAAACCACTTTGAATAAGACCAACTCCAGCACACAGTGGAAAGGACAGCTGAGTAGAAATCATTTCACTGCTGACACTTTTAAATTTCATCCACAAATGCAAAGCTTAAAACCACTTTGAATAAGGCCAACTCAAGCACACAGTAGAAAGGACAGCTGAGTAGCATTCATTTCACTCTTGACACTTTTAAATTTCATCCACAAATGCAAAGATTAAAACCACTTTGAATAAGACCAACTCCAGCACACAGAAAAAAGGACAGCTGAATAGCATTCATTTCACTCTTGACACTTTTAAATTTCATCCACAAATGCAAAGATTAAAATCAGTTTGAATAAGACCAACTCAAGCACACAGAAGAAAGGACAGCTGAGTAGCATTCATTTCACTCTTGACACTTTTAAATTTCATCCACAAATGCAAAGATTATTACCACTTTGAATAAGACCAACTCAAGCACACAGAAGAAAGGACAGCTGAATAGCATTCATTTCACTCTTGACACTTTTAAATTTCATCCACAAATGCAAAGATTAAAACCACTTTGAATAAGACCAACTCAAGCACACAGAAGAAAGGACAGCTGAGTAGCATTTATTTTACTCTTGACACTTTAAGATTTCATCCACAAATGCAAAGACTAAAACCACTTTGAATAAGACCAACTCAAGCACACAGAAGAAAGGACAGCTGAAT
This sequence comes from Montipora capricornis, assembly GCF_036669925.1. Taxonomy (NCBI): domain Eukaryota; kingdom Metazoa; phylum Cnidaria; class Anthozoa; order Scleractinia; family Acroporidae; genus Montipora; species Montipora capricornis. The sequence goes on along the minus strand of NC_090896.1, from coordinate 1,222,493 downwards.
AGCATTCATTCCACTCTTGACACTTTTAAATTTCATTTGCAAATGAAGCAAGTTGTTGTATTGCTCTACAGTTTGGTCAAACAGGACTGCCACAAACATCAAGAAGCTTCAAGCTGTTGAGAATTTTGCGTACAGAATCATCACAAAAACCAAGAAATTTGAGCACATATCACACCTCCGTTACGTGAGATCAAATGGCTACCATTAAATGAGCATCTTCACAACAGAGACACTGTAATGACATTTAGGCACATCAAGGGCTTGGCCCCCACATACTTGTGTGAGTCTTTCCAAAAGCGCAAGTCTATTCACTATCATAACACTAGAAACAGAGAATCCGTTGATATTCCTCCAAGTAAGACAAAGTCCGACCAGTTACGTTTTCTCTACAGAGCAGTCAATATTTGGAACAATTAAGACAAAGACTTTAAACAGTTGTCTTAATAACATCATTTAAAAGAAAGTTTAAAATGCTAGAGAATTATCTTAATGATCACTTTTTATAATTTTACTCATTTATTATCATAATGTGCTTGGTTGTTTAGTATTGAAAAAGCCCCTGGGGAATACTAATAAAGTATGTATGTATGTATGTATGTATGTAGGAATCAATAGATTAGAGTATTTCACAAAGTATTTTTCTTGACCAACTGGGAATATAAGACTTAATCTCTTTGACTTAAAAATGAAAATGTCTTTCCAAACATGATTAAGAAAAAATACCCCAGATGATTATTAGTTGAATGTTGACCTAAAGAAGAATTGCTATATTCGGCTACCTTTTTTTACCAAGTCTTCCAACTTTCCAGTGTGGACTGCTTGGTAAAACGACTGAGTTGATTTTTGAATTACGTTTTTCAACTTACCAATTTGGACTGTTTGTGGTTTTGTCATAAAGTATAATCGTTTTAAGATCACTGGTGGATTAAAGACTTCTTCTTTTGTAAAGGTAATTAACAGCAATAAAATACTTCAAGTAACTTGTCAGTCTTAATAAACCAAATGGAACGATTAAACTAATAAAACGATTAAAAGCGAGTCTTTGACTGTCCAACTTTGTTTATTATGAATAATAATAGTAATCATCATCATCATCATCATCATCATCATCATAGTTTAATACTTATAGTGCGCAAATTACATGTTAATATGAACAATTACGCATAACAATGGTAAAATATAAAATATAATAATTACATCTGCTACTAAATAAAAAAGCTTATCCAAAGATACAAAAACTCTTAAAATCTATCCATGATGATCACTATTAGAAAGTATCTAATTTAAATATCCTAATTGAAAGCTAGCTAAACTAAAAAGATGAGTCTTCAGAAAAAATTTTGAAATTGTTAAAATTGCTTTCGATACTCACGTAATAGGGGAGACTGTTAAGCACAATAAGCACGATCGCCGAGTGTCTTTTTGTTATAGCGCTCGGTGCTTGCAGCATATAAGACCCTTATTGCTAGATCTTAAGTTGTACGATCCACTCTGATAAAATCTAACAAGCTCTTGTAAATAGATACGACCACGACGCCTCCTTGTAGAGCAGCTGTGTGAGGCAATACAGGGGTAACTGGGTCCCTCCTTTGGCGCGTCTGTTCAAGGCGTTTGGCCACCCTTTGAGGAGATCGTTCTTTGTCCTCTCTATTTCCATGAACACGCTCCAGGTGGTTGTTGGGAATATCTCACTTTTAATCCAATTATCAGCGACATATTTGACAAAATTCTTTAGAGAGTCAGTTGTGCCTCGTTGCTGGAGGCGGTAAAATCTTGCTTCAATCTTCTCTGCTGGCAGGAAAGGCAGGGCGGTCAACTGCTTTACGTAACTGTGTGTCCCCGCGGTCATTTAAGGGTCTGACTGGGGGGTCCTCATGTCGGTTGTCGGTTAAAATTTTCGACCTTTGTCGGTTGTCGGTAAATTCCAGTTAATTTTTTCCTCGTTTTGTCGGTAGTCAGTAATATTTTTTAGACCTTTGTCGCTAGTCGGTTAACCCCATTCACACCCTCTCGTTTGTGAACGCTTCTTGAAGACCTAACTCGTAAACCTTGTAGTTAATGGAGAAGGTAGAAAAATTCATGTTAGAAAAAACAATAATTGTGGTGGCTGTACTCGCATTACTGGGCAAATTGGTAGTATCTGAAATATTAAACAGAAATGAGACTCAACTCATTGATGGTAAAGAACAGCCTTGCCATAGAAGTTTTTAAAACTTCGAACTCTATGATTTTCGACCTATTCCAACAACCTTAAAAAAAACGGAAAAAGTTTTGTTTGTTTCAATTGATCCGGGACTCAAAATGTATCATATTGACATGGGCATAAAGTTGTACTCACCTTTCTCCACAAACAAGGCTTGTGTGAAATGAAAGGAACATCCCCAATGATGAGCTCAACATTTAGCAGGACTTGTTTTCTTAGACTAAAATTTCCAGTATGAAGTTCATTTACAATTATGAGTTTGGCGCGCAAAAGTACGATTCAAAATAACA
>NC_090896.1:1105000-1210000 GCF_036669925.1 Montipora capricornis | reverse complement strand
TAATATTAATATTAACATCAGTAACTTGGTCACAGTTATGGAAGATGGAGGCGCCCGGGAAATTTTAAGTCAGAAACAAGCGATTCTGAAATTCATTTAGTTCAGATGCAAACGCTTTTTCCTCAAGAAATTTGGTTTAAACTTATTCCTTGGTTAGAGTGGAGGTTCATTTTAAAGAATAAGAAATATTCTAGGAAATTTGTTTGCAAAAAGACTTTTTTAGTACAATTAATCAGGTGATTATATACTCGCTTTCTAACTGGTCGAGGTTTGTCACGTGGGTCTCGTGCCAAGTGAGGGCGGATTACAGTGTGGGCGCTTAATGGTGCTTTCCGTTTTTTACCAAGGAGAAGATAAACGCCTTAAACGAGAATGAAGGTTTAAAGGAAACAAAATCTGGCTCTAGGTTTTGGGACACTTAACAATCGTAGGGAGGATTTAAAACCAATGAACATGTAAAAGTCCAATGGAAACTGGTTGTTTTGTAAGCTGAGAGATTGAAACAACTTAAAGTGCCACTAACTTGCAATTATTATTTTTTTTTTGCACACATGAACTTCCATTATTGTTCTGACTACTTTTGTGAGAAAATCTTTGCATCTGGATTTTTCCCCATTGTGTTCTATAATTTCAAAGTTCGAAAAGTGTGCGCTTTATTGGCCCATGGACAATTATAAAGGAGAGTGGGTTTGATTTAGATTGTTACGTGATCTTCGTGTTTTATTCGTGCGAAAACAGGATCATTTGATAAAGAGGTTAAATTACACTGTTGTTGTTTTCGGATGTAGCCACGAAAGTGGGCTAGAAAATGACATAGGGGTAACTCTGCACAGGACCCCTTCTTTCAACAATGATCGTTCAGAATGCACGAGACGACGACGAAAGTGTGTCAATTCTGTAAAGAGATGGCAAGCGTCTCGCTGCATCAAAATGTTCTAAGATAGGTTCCCGACACTTCAAGAGAGACGACTATGTTCAATTGTTTGCTAAATCGCGGTCTTCGACAGAATCCAGCCGCGAGTCGAGCTCTCCAATGCCTATGCTCCACTTCTTAGTCAAACTAGAGATGGATCTCGAGTTGTAGCTTAATTAACTGCGAATTTGTTCCCTAAAAATGGCAAAGGGACAGCAAGCATTAACAAAAGCAACAAAAACTCTAACTAAGTGTAGAAAACACAGCAGACCACACAACTATCTCAACCTCTAAGATGACGTCTCAGGATGCTCGGACCCAGGGGCCTTTAACTTCCCAGCCGTGGGGATCAAAGGACGATCTTTAAAAAGACTGCTGCAAAGCAGGAATTTAAGCAATAAGGATAACTTTTTCTATATTTTCATTAGGAAAGTAAGGATACTTTGCTGAGCAAAAACTTTCTTCTGTGTTGTAGACTTTTTACGTTATCATGTTTAGAAAGACGATAAAGAAAACTGAGACGACAAGAAACTGAAGGTTGCTTATATTTTTCACAGCCAAGAAAGGCCAAGAAACCCGTGTGATATAATATCATTCGTCAGCACCATGAGTTGTCCTTTCGCCGGGCACCAAGCATCTATAGCTGCGCCATAAGGAAATTCACTTGCTATTGCCCCTGCTAGACTATAGTAACAAATGTGCATTAGTTGCAAAGAAACGGTCTTTTATCTTCTTGCGCGGTTGGTGGCATTGAAAAGAAGACACAATGTCTGCAAGCACATTTGGACAAATGGCTTGCTGAATCACGCTTATCAATGAAGAAAACTTTGCAGGACGACAATGAGGAAGAAGAGGAACAAGACAAAGACGAAGAAGAAGAAGAATGAGGAGAACATGAATAGTTAAACAACGACTGTGGGCGTTAAGAGCAGCGAACAACAACAGCCTATCCAATCTGAAACAAGTAGTTCATGTTTAGACAAAGAGGGCAATCTACGATCACAAACCAATGATGCAGAGCAAGAGAAAAAATAGTAATATTATAATAGTAATAAAACGACTCAAGCAGTGGTGACAGAACTCATAAACAAGTGCATTGTTTGAAATGATTTATTTGACGTTTCGTGCGCTTAGACATGCATCCTCAGAAGTGACCTTAAATACTAATTTGACCTTTTTAAATGTAACATAACTAACTAATGATTTAAAAACAATTAACAATAAGCTAATGGTTCGCACTTCTGAGGATGTCGGTCAAAGCATACGAAACCGTCAAGTAAGAAATTGCCAACAATGCACTTCTTTGTCAGCCAGGCAGTTTGCGTCTTATCTAGTGTAGATAAAGCCGGCAATCAATAATGCCGTGCAAGAACAGTCACGATTCCCCTCCCCCTCACCTCGCAACCTTGTTCCCAGGGCTTCTCCCTCATTTGGGGGCGGGGCTTTCCCTACCGCCCCGCCCCCACCTGAGGGAGAAGCCCTGGGAATGAGGTTGCCTCCCCTAAAAAAAATATATATATATAATTATTATAATTTATGTAATTATTATAATTATCATTATAATTATTACAATCACTATAATTATTATAATTATAATTATGATAATTATTATTAGAAACAGATGCAAAAAGTATTTGGTTAGTCAGTTGGGTGCACAAATGACTTGTGTGATGATATTTTAATCCTAACCCATTCTTGTCTCCTATTGCAGTTACAAGGCGTTGTGATGTGCATACAGTGTAGGCACGAGTTGACTTTGGTTGGAGCAAGTGCTGTCGGAGGTATAATTTGGTGAAACTGCTAAACCACTGAAGCTACATCATGGTAACCCACAGTGAAAATGTCAGGTTTTTCACTTGTCACAAGTAGAACTGGCAGAAGTCTCTTGTTGCAGTTAACATGTCCATAGCGGGATTGACTCGACGGTAAGAATTTTCAAATGGTTTAAACTTTGATTTTCGGATTTGACCTCAAGAAGTTATTTTGCGTGTTTGTCTTGTAAGAAGAGCAAGTTCAATCTTCTGAAGAATGCGTGTTCTTTTGCATTTGGAGTTGGCCATGTTTTGAAGTTTGAGGATCGCTTTCTGGAAACCTTACAATTTAATCAATTAATATTATGAGAGGCTCTGCCAGGGTAAATTCCGACAAACAACATGGCCTAAAAAGTAGTGACCCTGTTATTATGCGTGCTGCTCTGTTTTGGAAGTTCTCTAGTATTTGGTTGAGGCCATTACCGATACAGCCCCACACAGCGCTGCAATAATCGAGATGTGGAAGAATCAGTGACTTGTAAATTGTGACTAGGTTGGGGACATATCGATCTTAGCCTCCTCAGGGCAGCGAGTACTGTTGCAACTTTACCGACGACTTCAGAGATGTGAGCTTCCCATGAGGATTAACTTGTTGCAATTTGCAAGCCAGCTTATAGTAATAACATAAGCATTTGCTGTAAACAAATAAAACTAACACGTCCGCGAAGCCTTTAAAATCAGAAACACAAACACATGCTACTACAATACTTGTACATCAGGTAAAACACACAGATAGCTGCATCTTACTATCCCCATGCAGGTCATCTTTTCTAAAATGCGTGGCGTACACATGCTCAAAGTTCTTGAACGGCAGCAAAGGCTTTCCATTGTTCGAGTTGGTGTTCACAATTCGGTCATCAAGTTAGTTGAATTCAATGCCAGTAGTTTTGTCTTCCTAGGGGCATTGTAAGGGTGGTGAATGCTCTTTTCAAAGTATGGCCATTCAAATAAAGGTTATAGCTCCATTTCGGTTATTTGGCTTGGTTTGTTCGAGCTGTAGTAATCTATAGGAAGGACTTCGCTAAGTATTATTTTATTGTTACGTTCTAGAATTGCCTCTTAAATGTCAGACAAAGATAACTATCAGAGCGCATTTTTCTTATTGGTTTCACTGCTTTTCCTAAGGAGAAACTCCATTCTTACCTAAAATAAATTTAAGTCGTGGGAAATCATTGTTTTTATTCGAACTTGATTAAAGAATGTTTGCATCTGGAAAAACGAATTTGAAATTTACTGGGTACGGCCATCTTTAATAATTCAGTTGTGACGTTAAACATTTAATGTAATTGAATAATATTAATATTAACATCAGTAACTTGGTCACAGTTATGGAAGATGGAGGTGCCCGGGAAATTTTAAGTCGGAAACAAGCGATTCTGAAATTCATTTAGTTCAGATGCAAACGCTTTTTCCTCAAGAAATTTGGTTTAAACTTATTCCTTGGTTAGAGTGGAGGTTCATTTTAAAGAATAAGAAATATTCTAGGAAATTTGTTTGCAAAAAGACTTTTTTAGTACAATTAATCAGGTGATTATATACTCGCTTTCTAACTGGTCGAGGTTTGTCACGTGGGTCTCGTGCCAAGTGAGGGCGGATTACAGTGTGGGCGCTTAATGGGTGCTTTTCGTTTTTTACCAAGGAGAAGATAAACGCCTTAAACGAGAATGAAGGTTTAAAGGAAACAAAATCTGGCTCTAGGTTTTGGGACACTTAACAATCGTAGGGAGGATTTAAAACCAATGAACATGTAAAAGTCCAATGGAAACTGGTTGTTTTGTAAGCTGAGAGATTGAAACAACTTAAAGTGCCACTAACTTGCAATTATTATTTTTTTTTTGCACACATGAACTTCCATTATTGTTCTGACTACTTTTGTGAGAAAATCTTTGCATCTGGATTTTTCCCCATTGTGTTCTATAATTTCAAAGTTCGAAAAGTGTGCGCTTTATTGGCCCATGGACAATTATAAAGGAGAGTGGGTTTGATTTAGATTGTTACGTGATCTTCGTGTTTTATTCGTGCGAAAACAGGATCATTTGATAAAGAGGTTAAATTACACTGTTGTTGTTTTCGGATGTAGCCACGAAAGTGGGCTAGAAAATGACATAGGGGTAACTCTGCACAGGACCCCTTCTTTCAACAATGATCGTTCAGAATGCACGAGACGACGACGAAAGTGTGTCAATTCTGTAAAGAGATGGCAAGCGTCTCGCTGCATCAAAATGTTCTAAGATAGGTTCCCGACACTTCAAGAGAGACGACTATGTTCAATTGTTTGCTAAATCGCGGTCTTCGACAGAATCCAGCCGCGAGTCAAGCTCTCGAATGCCTATGCTCCACTTCTTAGTCAAACTAGAGATGGATCTCGAGTTGTAGCTTAATTAACTGCGAATTTGTTCCCTAAAAATGGCAAAGGGACAGCAAGCATTAACAAAAGCAACAAAAACTCTAACTAAGTGTAGAAAACACAGCAGACCACACAACTATCTCAACCTCTAAGATGACGTCTCAGGATGCTCGGACCCAGGGGCCTTTAACTTCCCAGCCGTGGGGATCAAAGGACGATCTTTAAAAAGACTGCTGCAAAGCAGGAATTTAAGCAATAAGGATAACTTTTTCTATATTTTCATTAGGAAAGTAAGGATACTTTGCTGAGCAAAAACTTTCTTCTGTGTTGTAGACTTTTTACGTTATCATGTTTAGAAAGACGATAAAGAAAACTGAGACGACAAGAAACTGAAGGTTGCTTATATTTTTCACAGCCAAGAAAGGCCAAGAAACCCGTGTGATATAATATCATTCGTCAGCACCATGAGTTGTCCTTTCGCCGGGCACCAAGCATCTATAGCTGCGCCATAAGGAAATTCACTTGCTATTGCCCCTGCTAGACTATAGTAACAAATGTGCATTAGTTGCAAAGAAACGGTCTTTTATCTTCTTGCGCGGTTGGTGGCATTGAAAAGAAGACACAATGTCTGCAAGCACATTTGGACAAATGGCTTGCTGAATCACGCTTATCAATGAAGAAAACTTTGCAGGACGACAATGAGGAAGAAGAGGAACAAGACAAAGACGAAGAAGAAGAAGAATGAGGAGAACATGAATAGTTAAACAACGACTGTGGGCGTTAAGAGCAGCGAACAACAACAGCCTATCCAATCTGAAACAAGTAGTTCATGTTTAGACAAAGAGGGCAATCTACGATCACAAACCAATGATGCAGAGCAAGAGAAAAAATAGTAATATTATAATAGTAATAAAACGACTCAAGCAGTGGTGACAGAACTCATAAACAAGTGCATTGTTTGAAATGATTTATTTGACGTTTCGTGCGCTTAGACATGAATCCTCAGAAGTGACCTTAAATACTAATTTGACCTTTTTAAATGTAACATAACTAACTAATGATTTAAAAACAATTAACAATAAGCTAATGGTTCGCACTTCTGAGGATGTCGGTCAAAGCATACGAAACCGTCAAGTAAGAAATTGCCAACAATGCACTTCTTTGTCAGCCAGGCAGTTTGCGTCTTATCTAGTGTAGATAAAGCCGGCAATCAATAATGCCGTGCAAGAACAGTCACGATTCCCCTCCCCCTCACCTCGCAACCTTGTTCCCAGGGCTTCTCCCTCATTTGGGGGCGGGGCTTTCCCTACCGCCCCGCCCCCACCTGAGGGAGAAGCCCTGGGAATGAGGTTGCCTCCCCTAAAAAAAAATATATATATAATTATTATAATTTATGTAATTATTATAATTATCATTATAATTATTACAATCACTATAATTATTATAATTATAATTATGATAATTATTATTAGAAACAGATGCAAAAAGTATTTGGTTAGTCAGTTGGGTGCACAAATGACTTGTGTGATGATATTTTAATCCTAACCCATTCTTGTCTCCTATTGCAGTTACAAGGCGTTGTGATGTGCATACAGTGTAGGCACGAGTTGACTTTGGTTGGAGCAAGTGCTGTCGGAGGTATAATTTGGTGAAACTGCTAAACCACTGAAGCTACATCATGGTAACCCACAGTGAAAATGTCAGGTTTTTCACTTGTCACAAGTAGAACTGGCAGAAGTCTCTTGTTGCAGTTAACATGTCCATAGCGGGATTGACTCGACGGTAAGAATTTTCAAATGGTTTAAACTTTGATTTTCGGATTTGACCTCAAGAAGTTATTTTGCGTGTTTGTCTTGTAAGAAGAGCAAGTTCAATCTTCTGAAGAATGCGTGTTCTTTTGCATTTGGAGTTGGCCATGTTTTGAAGTTTGAGGATCGCTTTCTGGAAACCTTACAATTTAATCAATTAATATTATGAGAGGCTCTGCCAGGGTAAATTCCGACAAACAACATGGCCTAAAAAGTAGTGACCCTGTTATTATGCGTGCTGCTCTGTTTTGGAAGTTCTCTAGTATTTGGTTGAGGCCATTACCGATACAGCCCCACACAGCGCTGCAATAATCGAGATGTGGAAGAATCAGTGACTTATAAATTGTAACTAGGTTGGGGACATATCGGTCTTAGCCTCCTCAGGGCAGCGAGTACTGTTGCAACTTTACCGACGACTTCAGAGATGTGAGCTTCCCATGAGGATTAACTCGTTGCAATTTGCAAGCCAGCTTATAGTAATAACATAAGCATTTGCTGTAAACAAATAAAACTAACACGTCCGCGAAGCCTTCAAAATCAGAAACACAAACACATGCTACTACAATACTTGTACATCAGGTAAAACACACAGATAGCCGCATCTTACTATCCCCATGCAGGTCATCTTTTCTAAAATGCGTGGCGTACACATGCTCAAAGTTCTTGAACGGCAGCAAAGGCTTTCCATTGTTCGAGTTGGTGTTCACAATTCGGTCATCAAGTTAGTTGAATTCAATGCCAGTAGTTTTGTCTTCCTAGGGGCATTGTAAGGGTGGTGAATGCTCTTTTCAAAGTATGGCCATTCAAATAAAGGTTATAGCTCCATTTCGGTTATTTGGCTTGGTTTGTTCGAGCTGTAGTAATCTATAGGAAGGACTTCGCTAAGTATTATTTTATTGTTACGTTCTAGAATTGCGTCTTAAATGTCAGACAAAGATAACTATCAGAGCGCATTTTTCTTATTGGTTTCACTGCTTTTCCTAAGGAGAAACTCCATTCTTACCTAAAATAAATTTAAGTCGTGGGAAATCATTGTTTTTATTCGAACTTGATTAAAGAATGTTTGCATCTGGAAAAACGAATTTGAAATTTACTGGGTACGACCATCTTTAATAATTCAGTTGTGACGTTAAACATTTAATGTAGTTAAATAATATTAAGTAATGGTCCGGCTAAGAAGCAGGCAGCCCAGCGGCAAAAGTACTTAGAAGCTGCGAAATATTAATTTTTAATTTCACTCCAATCGAGGCATCTGATTGGCTAATATCGGAAAATGTCGAAAAAATATGAGAAAAAAATGAAAAAAAAGCCTTTTTTGGATTTCTTCTTCCCCATGCCCTTGATCTCTGTCTCTCGGCCAAATTTGGGCATTGTTCTATGCGCCAATCAAATGGCGCATAGAATCTTGACGATATTTACAAACATAGTTTTTGAAGGCATAATGATTTGTTCTACGAAACAGAATCTAATTTTTTAGACGGCAAGTCGATTACATTTTTCATTGAAATTCAAATTTCGCGCTTTTAGCTGCTTACACCAATGGGAACAGCCGAACTTAATTTGATTAAAAATGTTGGCACATTTTAACTAACCGACGCTATTGCCGCGGGCTATTGTTTTTCTGCCTGCTTTTTAGCCGGACCATTACTTAATGTTAACATCAGTAACTTGGTCACAGTTATGGAAGATGGAGGTGCCCGGGAAATTTTAAGTCGGAAACAAGCGATTCTGAAATTCATTTGCAAACGCTTTTTCCTCAAGAAATTTGGTTTAAACTTATTCCTTGGTTAGAGTGGAGGTTCATTTTAAAGAATAAGAAATATTCTAGGAAATTTGTTTGCAAAAAGACTTTTTTAGTACAATTAATCAGGTGATTATATACTCGCTTTCTAACTGGTCGAGGTTTGTCACGTGGGTCTCGTGCCAAGTGAGGGCGGATTACAGTGTGGGCGCTTAATGGGTGCTTTTCGTTTTTTACCAAGGAGAAGATAAACGCCTTAAACGAGAATGAAGGTTTAAAGGAAACAAAATCTGGCTCTAGGTTTTGGGACACTTAACAATCGTAGGGAGGATTTAAAACCAATGAACATGTAAAAGTCCAATGGAAACTGGTTGTTTTGTAAGCTGAGAGATTGAAACAACTTAAAGTGCCACTAACTTGCAATTATTATTTTTTTTTTGCACACATGAACTTCCATTATTGTTCTGACTACTTTTGTGAGAAAATCTTTGCATCTGGATTTTTCCCCATTGTGTTCTATAATTTCAAAGTTCGAAAAGTGTACGCTTTATTGGCCCATGGACGATTATAAAGGAGAGTGGGTTTGATTTAGATTGTTACGTGATCTTCGTGTTTTATTCGTGCGAAAACAGGATTATTTGATAAAGAGGTTAAATTACACTGTTGTTGTTTTCGGATGTAGCCACGAAAGTGGGCTAGAAAATGACATAGGGGTAACTCTGCACAGGACCCCTTCTTTCAACAATGATCGTTCAGAATGCACGAGACGACGACGAAAGTGTGTCAATTCTGTAAAGAGATGGCAAGCGTCTCGCTGCATCAAAATGTTCTAAGATAGGTTCCCGACACTTCAAGAGAGACGACTATGTTCAATTGTTTGCTAAATCGCGATCTTCGACAGAATCCAGCCGCGAGTCGAGCTCTCCAATGCCTATGCTCCACTTCTTAGTCAAACTAGAGATGGATCTCGAGTTGTAGCTCAATTAACTCCGAATTTGTTCCCTAAAAATGGCAAAGGGACAGCAAGCATTAACAAAAGCAACAAAAACTCTAACTAAGTGTAGAAAACAAAGCAGACCACACAAATATCTCAAAATATAAGATGACGTCTCAGGATTCTCTTACCCAGGGGCCTTTAACTTCCCAGCCGTGGGGATCAAAGGACGATCTTTAAAAAGACTGCTGCAAAGCAGGAATTTAAGCAATAAGGATAACTTTTTCTATATTTTCATTAGGAAAGTAAGGATACTTTGCTGAGCAAAAACTTTCTTCTGTGTTGTAGACTTTTTACGTTATCATGTTTAGAAAGACGATAAAGAAAACTGAGACGACAAGAAACTGAAGGTTGCTTATATTTTTCACAGCCAAGAAAGGCCAAGAAACCCGTGTGATATAATATCATTCGTCAGCACCATGAGTTGTCCTTTCGCCGGGCACCAAGCATCTATAGCTGCGCCATAAGGAAATTCACTTGCTATTGCCCCTGCTAGACTATAGTAACAAATGTGCATTAGTTGCAAAGAAACGGTCTTTTATCTTCTTGCGCGGTTGGTGGCATTGAAAAGAAGACACAATGTCTGCAAGCACATTTGGACAAATGGCTTGCTGAATCACGCTTATCAATGAAGAAAACTTTGCAGGACGACAATGAGGAAGAAGAGGAACAAGACAAAGACGAAGAAGAAGAAGAATGAGGAGAACATGAATAGTTAAACAACGACTGTGGGCGTTAAGAGCAGCGAACAACAACAGCCTATCCAATCTGAAACAAGTAGTTCATGTTTAGACAAAGAGGGCAATCTACGATCACAAACCAATGATGCAGAGCAAGAGAAAAAATAGTAATATTATAATAGTAATAAAACGACTCAAGCAGCGGTGACAGACCTCATAAACAAGTGCATTGTTTGAAATGATTTATTTGACGTTTCGTGCGCTTAGACATGAATCCTCAGAAGTGACCTTAAATACTAATTTGACCTTTTTAAATGTAACATAACTAACTAATGATTTAAAAACAATTAATTAACTATAAGTTAATGGTTCGCACTTCTGAGGATGTCCGTCGAAGCATACGAAACCGTCAAGTAAGAAATTGCCAACAATGCACTTCTTTGTCAGCCAGGCAGTTTGCGTCTTATCTAGTGTAGATAAAGCCGGCAATCAATAATGCCGTGCAAGAACAGTCACGATTCCCCTCCCCCTCACCTCGCAACCTTGTTCCCAGGGCTTCTCCCTCATTTGGGGGCGGGGCTTTCCCTACCGCCCCACCCCCACCTGAGGGAGAAGCCCTGGGAATGAGGTTGCCTCCCCTAAAAAAAATATATATATATAATTATTATAATTTATGTAATTATTATAATTATCATTATAATTATTACAATCACTATAATTATTATAATTATAATTATGATAATTATTATTAGAAACAGATGCAAAAAGTATTTGGTTAGTCAGTTGGGTGCACAAATGACTTGTGTGATGATATTTTAATCCTAACCCATTCTTGTCTCCTATTGCAGTTACAAGGCGTTGTGATGTGCATACAGTGTAGGCACGAGTTGACTTTGGTTGGAGCAAGTGCTGTCGGAGGTATAATTTGGTGAAACTGCTAAACCACTGAAGCTACATCATGGTAACCCACAGTGAAAATGTCAGGTTTTTCACTTGTCACAAGTAGAACTGGCAGAAGTCTCTTGTTGCAGTTAACATGTCCATAGCGGGATTGACTCGACGGTAAGAATTTTCAAATGGTTTAAACTTTGATTTTCGGATTTGACCTCAAGAAGTTATTTTGCGTGTTTGTCTTGTAAGAAGAGCAAGTTCAATCTTCTGAAGAATGCGTGTTCTTTTGCATTTGGAGTTGGCCATGTTTTGAAGTTTGAGGATCGCTTTCTGGAAACCTTACAATTTAATCAATTAATATTATGAGAGGCTCTGCCAGGGTAAATTCCGACAAACAACATGGCCTAAAAAGTAGTGACCCTGTTATTATGCGTGCTGCTCTGTTTTGGAAGTTCTCTAGTATTTGGTTGAGGCCATTACCGATACAGCCCCACACAGCGCTGCAATAATCGAGATGTGGAAGAATCAGTGACTTATAAATTGTAACTAGGTTGGGGACATATCGGTCTTAGCCTCCTCAGGGCAGCGAGTACTGTTGCAACTTTACCGACGACTTCAGAGATGTGAACTTCCCATGAGGATTAACTTGTTGCAATTTGCAAGCCAGCTTATAGTAATAACATAAGCATTTGCTGTAAACAAATAAAACTAACACGTCCGCGAAGCCTTCAAAATCAGAAACACAAACACATGCTACTACAATACTTGTACATCAGGTAAAACACACAGATAGCCGCATCTTACTATCACCATGCAGGTCATCTTTTCTAAAATGTGTGGCGTACACATGCTCAAAGTTCTTGAACGGCAGCAAAGGCTTTCCATTGTTCGAGTTGGTGTTCACAATTCGGTCATCAAGTTAGTTGAATTCAATGCCAGTAGTTTTGTCTTCCTAGGGGCATTGTAAGGGTGGTGAATGCTCTTTTCAAAGTATGGCCATTCAAATAAAGGTTATAGCTCCATTTCGGTTATTTGGCTTGGTTTGTTCGAGCTGTAGTAATCTATAGGAAGGACTTCGCTAAGTATTATTTTATTGTTACGTTCTAGAATTGCCTCTTAAATGTCAGACAAAGATAACTATCAGAGCGCATTTTTCTTATTGGTTTCACTGCTTTTCCTAAGGAGAAACTCCATTCTTACCTAAAATAAATTTAAGTCGTGGGAAATCATTGTTTTTATTCGAACTTGATTAAAGAATGTTTGCATCTGGAAAAACGAATTTGAAATTAACTGGGTACGACCATCTTTAATAATTCAGTTGTGACGTTAAACATTTAATGTAGTTAAATAATATTAATGTTAACATCAGTAACTTGGTCACAGTTATGGAAGATGGAGGTGCCCGGGAAATTTTAAGTCGGAAACAAGCGATTCTGAAATTCATTTGCAAACGCTTTTTCCTCAAGAAATTTGGTTTAAACTTATTCCTTGGTTAGAGTGGAGGTTCATTTTAAAGAATAAGAAATATTCTAGGAAATTTGTTTGCAAAAAGACTTTTTTAGTACAATTAATCAGGTGATTATATACTCGCTTTCTAACTGGTCGAGGTTTGTCACGTGGGTCTCGTGCCAAGTGAGGGCGGATTACAGTGTGGGCGCTTAATGGGTGCTTTCCGTTTTTTACCAAGGAGAAGATAAACGCCTTAAACGAGAATGAAGGTTTAAAGGAAACAAAATCTGGCTCTAGGTTTTGGGACACTTAACAATCGTAGGGAGGATTTAAAACCAATGAACATGTAAAAGTCCAATGGAAACTGGTTGTTTTGTAAGCTGAGAGATTGAAACAACTTAAAGTGCCACTAACTTGCAATTATTATTTTTTTTTTGCACACATGAACTTCCATTATTGTTCTGACTACTTTTGTGAGAAAATCTTTGCATCTGGATTTTTCCCCATTGTGTTCTATAATTTCAAAGTTCGAAAAGTGTGCGCTTTATTGGCCCATGGACAATTATAAAGGAGAGTGGGTTTGATTTAGATTGTTACGTGATCTTCGTGTTTTATTCGTGCGAAAACAGGATCATTTGATAAAGAGGTTAAATTACACTGTTGTTGTTTTCGGATGTAGCCACGAAAGTGGGCTAGAAAATGACATAGGGGTAACTCTGCACAGGACCCCTTCTTTCAACAATGATCGTTCAGAATGCACGAGACGACGACGAAAGTGTGTCAATTCTGTAAAGAGATGGCAAGCGTCTCGCTGCATCAAAATGTTCTAAGATAGGTTCCCGACACTTCAAGAGAGACGACTATGTTCAATTGTTTGCTAAATCGCGATCTTCGACAGAATCCAGCCGCGAGTCGAGCTCTCGAATGCCTATGCTCCACTTCTTAGTCAAACTAGAGATGGATCTCGAGTTGTAGCTTAATTAACTGCGAATTTGTTCCCTAAAAATGGCAAAGGGACAGCAAGGATTAACAAAAGCAACAAAAACTCTAACTTAGTGTAGAAAACACAGCAGACCACACAACTATCTCAACCTCTAAGATGACGTCTCAGGATGCTCGGACCCAGGGGCCTTTAACTTCCCAGCTGTGGGGATCAAAGGACGATCTTTAAAAAGACTGCTGCAAAGCAGGAATTTAAGCAATAAGGATAACTTTTTCTATATTTTCATTAGGAAAGTAAGGATACTTTGCTGAGCAAAAACTTTCTTCTGTGTTGTAGACTTTTTACGTTATCATGTTTAGAAAGACGATAAAGAAAACTGAGACGACAAGAAACTGAAGGTTGCTTATATTTTTCACAGCCAAGAAAGGCCAAGAAACCCGTGTGATATAATATCATTCGTCAGCACCATGAGTTGTCCTTTCGCCGGGCACCAAGCATCTATAGCTGCGCCATAAGGAAATTCACTTGCTATTGCCCCTGCTAGACTATAGTAACAAATGTGCATTAGTTGCAAAGAAACGGTCTTTTATCTTCTTGCGCGGTTGGTGGCATTGAAAAGAAGACACAATGTCTGCAAGCACATTTGGACAAATGGCTTGCTGAATCACGCTTATCAATGAAGAAAACTTTGCAGGACGACAATGAGGAAGAAGAGGAACAAGACAAAGACGAAGAAGAAGAATGAGGAGAACATGAATAGTTAAACAACGACTGTGGGCGTTAAGAGCAGCGAACAACAACAGCCTATCCAATCTGAAACAAGTAGTTCATGTTTAGACAAAGAGGGCAATCTACGATCACAAACCAATGATGCAGAGCAAGAGAAAAAATAGTAATATTATAATAGTAATAAAACGACTCAAGCAGTGGTGACAGAACTCATAAACAAGTGCATTGTTTGAAATGATTTATTTGACGTTTCGTGCGCTTAGACATGCATCCTCAGAAGTGACCTTAAATACTAATTTGACCTTTTTAAATGTAACATAACTAACTAATGATTTAAAAACAATTAATTAACTATAAGTTAATGGTTCGCACTTCTGAGGATGTCGGTCAAAGCATACGAAACCGTCAAGTAAGAAATTGCCAACAATGCACTTCTTTGTCAGCCAGGCAGTTTGCGTCTTATCTAGTGTAGATAAAGCCGGCAATCAATAATGCCGTGCAAGAACAGTCACGATTCCCCTCCCCCTCACCTCGCAACCTTGTTCCCAGGGCTTCTCCCTCATTTGGGGGCGGGGCTTTCCCTACCGCCCCGCCCCCACCTGAGGGAGAAGCCCTGGGAATGAGGTTGCCTCCCCTAAAAAAAATATATATATATAATTATTATAATTTATGTAATTATTATAATTATCATTATAATTATTACAATCACTATAATTATTATAATTATAATTATGATAATTATTATTAGAAACAGATGCAAAAAGTATTTGGTTAGTCAGTTGGGTGCACAAATGACTTGTGTGATGATATTTTAATCCTAACCCATTCTTGTCTCCTATTGCAGTTACAAGGCGTTGTGATGTGCATACAGTGTAGGCACGAGTTGACTTTGGTTGGAGCAAGTGCTGTCGGAGGTATAATTTGGTGAAACTGCTAAACCACTGAAGCTACATCATGGTAACCCACAGTGAAAATGTCAGGTTTTTCACTTGTCACAAGTAGAACTGGCAGAAGTCTCTTGTTGCAGTTAACATGTCCATAGCGGGATTGACTCGACGGTAAGAATTTTCAAATGGTTTAAACTTTGATTTTCGGATTTGACCTCAAGAAGTTATTTTGCGTGTTTGTCTTGTAAGAAGAGCAAGTTCAATCTTCTGAAGAATGCGTGTTCTTTTGCATTTGGAGTTGGCCATGTTTTGAAGTTTGAGGATCGCTTTCTGGAAACCTTACAATTTAATCAATTAATATTATGAGAGGCTCTGCCAGGGTAAATTCCGACAAACAACATGGCCTAAAAAGTAGTGACCCTGTTATTATGCGTGCTGCTCTGTTTTGGAAGTTCTCTAGTATTTGGTTGAGGCCATTACCGATACAGCCCCACACAGCGCTGCAATAATCGAGATGTGGAAGAATCAGTGACTTATAAATTGTAACTAGGTTGGGGATATATCGGTCTTAGCCTCCTCAGGGCAGCGAGTACTGTTGCAACTTTACCGACGACTTCAGAGATGTGAGCTTCCCATGAGGATTAACTTGTTGCAATTTGCAAGCCAGCTTATAGTAATAACATAAGCATTTGCTGTAAACAAATAAAACTAACACGTCCGCGAAGCCTTTAAAATCAGAAACACAAACACATGCTACTACAATACTTGTACATCAGGTAAAACACACAGATAGCCGCATCTTACTATCCCCATGCAGGTCATCTTTTCTAAAATGCGTGGCGTACACATGCTCAAAGTTCTTGAACGGCAGCAAAGGCTTTCCATTGTTCGAGTTGGTGTTCACAATTCGGTCATCAAGTTAGTTGAATTCAATGCCAGTAGTTTTGTCTTCCTAGGGGCATTGTAAGGGTGGTGAATGCTCTTTTCAAAGTATGGCCATTCAAATAAAGGTTATAGCTCCATTTCGGTTATTTGGCTTGGTTTGTTCGAGCTGTAGTAATCTATAGGAAGGACTTCGCTAAGTATTATTTTATTGTTACGTTCTAGAATTGCCTCTTAAATGTCAGACAAAGATAACTATCAGAGCGCATTTTTCTTATTGGTTTCACTGCTTTTCCTAAGGAGAAACTCCATTCTTACCTAAAATAAATTTAAGTCGTGGGAAATCATTGTTTTTATTCGAACTTGATTAAAGAATGTTTGCATCTGGAAAAACGAATTTGAAATTTACTGGGTACGGCCATCTTTAATAATTCAGTTGTGACGTTAAACATTTAATGTAATTGAATAATATTAATATTAACATCAGTAACTTGGTCACAGTTATGGAAGATGGAGGCGCCCGGGAAATTTTAAGTCAGAAACAAGCGATTCTGAAATTCATTTAGTTCAGATGCAAACGCTTTTTCCTCAAGAAATTTGGTTTAAACTTATTCCTTGGTTAGAGTGGAGGTTCATTTTAAAGAATAAGAAATATTCTAGGAAATTTGTTTGCAAAAAGACTTTTTTAGTACAATTAATCAGGTGATTATATACTCGCTTTCTAACTGGTCGAGGTTTGTCACGTGGGTCTCGTGCCAAGTGAGGGCGGATTACAGTGTGGGCGCTTAATGGGTGCTTTCCGTTTTTTACCAAGGAGAAGATAAACGCCTTAAACGAGAATGAAGGTTTAAAGGAAACAAAATCTGGCTCTAGGTTTTGGGACACTTAACAATCGTAGGGAGGATTTAAAACCAATGAACATGTAAAAGTCCAATGGAAACTGGTTGTTTTGTAAGCTGAGAGATTGAAACAACTTAAAGTGCCACTAACTTGCAATTATTATTTTTTTTTTGCACACATGAACTTCCATTATTGTTCTGACTACTTTTGTGAGAAAATCTTTGCATCTGGATTTTTCCCCATTGTGTTCTATAATTTCAAAGTTCGAAAAGTGTGCGCTTTATTGGCCCATGGACAATTATAAAGGAGAGTGGGTTTGATTTAGATTGTTACGTGATCTTCGTGTTTTATTCGTGCGAAAACAGGATCATTTGATAAAGAGGTTAAATTACACTGTTGTTGTTTTCGGATGTAGCCACGAAAGTGGGCTAGAAAATGACATAGGGGTAACTCTGCACAGGACCCCTTCTTTCAACAATGATCGTTCAGAATGCACGAGACGACGACGAAAGTGTGTCAATTCTGTAAAGAGATGGCAAGCGTCTCGCTGCATCAAAATGTTCTAAGATAGGTTCCCGACACTTCAAGAGAGACGACTATGTTCAATTGTTTGCTAAATCGCGATCTTCGACAGAATCCAGCCGCGAGTCGAGCTCTCCAATGCCTATGCTCCACTTCTTAGTCAAACTAGAGATGGATCTCGAGTTGTAGCTTAATTAACTCCGAATTTGTTCCCTAAAAATGGCAAAGGGACAGCAAGCATTAACAAAAGCAACAAAAACTCTAACTAAGTGTAGAAAACACAGCAGACCACACAACTATCTCAACCTCTAAGATGACGTCTCAGGATGCTCGGACCCAGGGGCCTTTAACTTCCCAGCCGTGGGGATCAAAGGACGATCTTTAAAAAGACTGCTGCAAAGCAGGAATTTAAGCAATAAGGATAACTTTTTCTATATTTTCATTAGGAAAGTAAGGATACTTTGCTGAGCAAAAACTTTCTTCTGTGTTGTAGACTTTTTACGTTATCATGTTTAGAAAGACGATAAAGAAAACTGAGACGACAAGAAACTGAAGGCTCCTTATATTTTTCACAGCCAAGAAAGGCCAAGAAACCCGTGTGATATAATATCATTCGTCAGCACCATGAGTTGTCCTTTCGCCGGGCACCAAGCATCTATAGCTGCGCCATAAGGAAATTCACTTGCTATTGCCCCTGCTAGACTATAGTAACAAATGTGCATTAGTTGCAAAGAAACGGTCTTTTATCTTCTTGCGCGGTTGGTGGCATTGAAAAGAAGACACAATGTCTGCAAGCACATTTGGACAAATGGCTTGCTGAATCACGCTTATCAATGAAGAAAACTTTGCAGGACGACAATGAGGAAGAAGAGGAACAAGACAAAGACGAAGAAGAAGAAGAATGAGGAGAACATGAATAGTTAAACAACGACTGTGGGCGTTAAGAGCAGCGAACAACAACAGCCTATCCAATCTGAAACAAGTAGTTCATGTTTAGACAAAGAGGGCAATCTACGATCACAAACCAATGATGCAGAGCAAGAGAAAAAATAGTAATATTATAATAGTAATAAAACGACTCAAGCAGCGGTGACAGACCTCATAAACAAGTGCATTGTTTGAAATGATTTATTTGACGTTTCGTGCGCTTAGACATGAATCCTCAGAAGTGACCTTAAATACTAATTTGACCTTTTTAAATGTAACATAACTAACTAATGATTTAAAAACAATTAATTAACTATAAGTTAATGGTTCGCACTTCTGAGGATGTCGGTCAAAGCATACGAAACCGTCAAGTAAGAAATTGCCAACAATGCACTTCTTTGTCAGCCAGGCAGTTTGCGTCTTATCTAGTGTAGATAAAGCCGGCAATCAATAATGCCGTGCAAGAACAGTCACGATTCCCCTCCCCCTCACCTCGCAACCTTGTTCCCAGGGCTTCTCCCTCATTTGGGGGCGGGGCTTTCCCTACCGCCCCGCCCCCACCTGAGGGAGAAGCCCTGGGAATGAGGTTGCCTTCCCTAAAAAAAAATTTAATCATTATAATTTATGTAATTATTATAATTATCATTATAATTATTACAATCACTATAATTATTATAATTATAATTATGATAATTATTATTAGAAACAGATGCAAAAAGTATTTGGTTAGTCAGTTGGGTGCACAAATGACTTGTGTGATGATATTTTAATCCTAACCCATTCTTGTCTCCTATTGCAGTTACAAGGCGTTGTGATGTGCATACAGTGTAGGCACGAGTTGACTTTGGTTGGAGCAAGTGCTGTCGGAGGTATAATTTGGTGAAACTGCTAAACCACTGAAGCTACATCATGGTAACCCACAGTGAAAATGTCAGGTTTTTCACTTGTCACAAGTAGAACTGGCAGAAGTCTCTTGTTGCAGTTAACATGTCCATAGCGGGATTGACTCGACGGTAAGAATTTTCAAATGGTTTAAACTTTGATTTTCGGATTTGACCTCAAGAAGTTATTTTGCGTGTTTGTCTTGTAAGAAGAGCAAGTTCAATCTTCTGAAGAATGCGTGTTCTTTTGCATTTGGAGTTGGCCATGTTTTGAAGTTTGAGGATCGCTTTCTGGAAACCTTACAATTTAATCAATTAATATTATGAGAGGCTCTGCCAGGGTAAATTCCGACAAACAACATGGCCTAAAAAGTAGTGACCCTGTTATTATGCGTGCTGCTCTGTTTTGGAAGTTCTCTAGTATTTGGTTGAGGCCATTACCGATACAGCCCCACACAGCGCTGCAATAATCGAGATGTGGAAGAATCAGTGACTTATAAATTGTAACTAGGTTGGGGATATATCGGTCTTAGCCTCCTCAGGGCAGCGAGTACTGTTGCAACTTTACCGACGACTTCAGAGATGTGAGCTTCCCATGAGGATTAACTTGTTGCAATTTGCAAGCCAGCTTATAGTAATAACATAAGCATTTGCTGTAAACAAATAAAACTAACACGTCCGCGAAGCCTTTAAAATCAGAAACACAAACACATGCTACTACAATACTTGTACATCAGGTAAAACACACAGATAGCCGCATCTTACTATCCCCATGCAGGTCATCTTTTCTAAAATGCGTGGCGTACACATGCTCAAAGTTCTTGAACGGCAGCAAAGGCTTTCCATTGTTCGAGTTGGTGTTCACAATTCGGTCATCAAGTTAGTTGAATTCAATGCCAGTAGTTTTGTCTTCCTAGGGGCATTGTAAGGGTGGTGAATGCTCTTTTCAAAGTATGGCCATTCAAATAAAGGTTATAGCTCCATTTCGGTTATTTGGCTTGGTTTGTTCGAGCTGTAGTAATCTAAAAGTAGAGGTAAAGTCGTGCATTTATATAGCGCCTTTATCACAAACGTCTCAAAGGCGCTTTACAATGATCAGTTTACCCCCAGCGGACTGGAAGCATATACAGGCGCAAATTGCAGCCGCTTCTAAGCAGTCCATGCATGCTGGTACTCATTTTACCGACCTCGGAAGGATGGAAAGCTGAGTGAACTTCAGCGGGAAAGAAGGTCGCCAAATATTCCACTCTCGGCAGAGCCGGGAATGGAACCCGGGACCCTAGGGTTGGAAGGCAGAGATCTTACCACTGCGCCAACCCCTCCGCCCTATAGGATCTAGGATCTATAGGATCCTAGGATCTATAGGAAGGACTTCGCTAAGTATTATTTTATTGTTACGTTCTAGAATTGCCTCTTAAATGTCAGACAAAGATAACTATCAGAGCGCATTTTTCTTATTGGTTTCACTGCTTTTCCTAAGGAGAAACTCCATTCTTACCTAAAATAAATTTAAGTCGTGGGAAATCATTGTTTTTATTCGAACTTGATTAAAGAATGTTTGCATCTGGAAAAACGAATTTGAAATTTACTGGGTACGGCCATCTTTAATAATTCAGTTGTGACGTTAAACATTTAATGTAATTGAATAATATTAATATTAACATCAGTAACTTGGTCACAGTTATGGAAGATGGAGGCGCCCGGGAAATTTTAAGTCAGAAACAAGCGATTCTGAAATTCATTTAGTTCAGATGCAAACGCTTTTTCCTCAAGAAATTTGGTTTAAACTTATTCCGTGGTTAGAGTGGAGGTTCATTTTAAAGAATAAGAAATATTCTAGGAAATTGGTTTGCAAAAAGACTTTTTTAGTACAATTATTAATCAGGTGTTTATATACTCGCTTTCTAACTGGTCGAGGTTTGTCACGTGGCTCTCATGCCAAGTGAGGGCGGATTACAGTGTGGGCGCTTAATGGTGCTTTTCGTTTTTTACCAAGGAGAAGATAAACGCCTTAAACGAGAATGAAGGTTTAAAGGAAACAAAATCTGGCTCTAGGTTTTGGGACACTTAACAATCGTAGGGAGGATTTAAAACCAATGAACATGTAAAAGTCCAATGGAAACTGGTTGTTTTGTAAGCTGAGAGATTGAAACAACTTAAAGTGCCACTAACTTGCAATTTTTTTTTTTTTTTTGCACACCTGAACTTCCATTATTGTTCTGACTACTTTTGTGAGAAAATCTTTGCATCTGGATTTTTCCCCATTGTGTTCTATAATTTCAAAGTTCGAAAAGTGTGCGCTTTATTGGCCCATGGACAATTATAAAGGAGAGTGGGTTTGATTTAGATTGTTACGTGATCTTTGTGTTTTATTCGTGCGAAAACAGGATCATTTGATAAAGAGGTTAAATTACAGTTGTTGTTTTCGGATGTAGCCACGAAAGTGGCCTAGAAAATGACATAACTCTGCACAGGACCCCTATTTTCAACAATGATCGTTCAGAATGCACGAGAGGACGAAGAAAGTGTGTCGATTCTGTAAAGAGATGGCAAGCGTCTGGCTGCATCAGAATGTTTTAAGATAGGTTCCCGACACTTGAAGAGAGACGACGATGTTCAATTGTTTGCTAAATCGCGGTCTTCGACAGAATCCAGCCGCGAGTCGAGCTCTCGAATGCCTATGCTCCACTTCTTAGTCAAACTAGAGATGGATCTCGAGTTGTAGCTTAATTAACTGCGAATTTGTTCCCTAAAAATGGCAAAGGGACAGCAAGGATTAACAAAAGCAACAAAAACTCTAACTTAGTGTAGAAAACACAGCAGACCACACAACTATCTCAACCTCTAAGATGGTGTCTCAGGATGCTTGGACCCAGGGGCCTTTAACTTCCCGGCCGTGGGGATCAAAGGAAGATCTTTTAAAAAGGCTGTTGCAAAGCAGAAATTTAAGCAATAAGGATAACTTTTTCTATATTTTTATTAGGAAAGTAAGGATACTTTGCTGAGCAAAAACTTTCTTCTGTGTTGTAGACTTTTTACGTTATCATGTTTAGAAAGACGATAAAGAAAACTGAGACGACAAGAAACTGAAGGTTGCTTATATTTTTCACAGCCAAGAAAGGCCAAGAAACCCGTGTGATATAATATCATTCGTCAGCACCATGAGTTGTCCTTTCGCCGGGCACCAAGCATCTATAGCTGCGCCATAAGGAAATTCACTTGCTATTGCCCCTGCTAGACTATAGTAACAAATGTGCATTAGTTGCAAAGAAACGGTCTTTTATCTTCTTGCGCGGTTGGTGGCATTGAAAAGAAGACACAATGTCTGCAAGCACATTTGGACAAATGGCTTGCTGAATCACGCTTATCAATGAAGAAAACTTTGCAGGACGACAATGAGGAAGAAGAGGAACAAGACAAAGACGAAGAAGAAGAAGAATGAGGAGAACATGAATAGTTAAACAACGACTGTGGGCGTTAAGAGCAGCGAACAACAACAGCCTATCCAATCTGAAACAAGTAGTTCATGTTTAGACAAAGAGGGCAATCTACGATCACAAACCAATGATGCAGAGCAAGAGAAAAAATAGTAATATTATAATAGTAATAAAACGACTCAAGCAGCGGTGACAGACCTCATAAACAAGTGCATTGTTTGAAATGATTTATTTGACGTTTCGTGCGCTTAGACATGAATCCTCAGAAGTGACCTTAAATACTAATTTGACCTTTTTAAATGTAACATAACTAACTAATGATTTAAAAACAATTAACAATAAGCTAATGGTTCGCACTTCTGAGGATGTCGGTCAAAGCATACGAAACCGTCAAGTAAGAAATTGCCAACAATGCACTTCTTTGTCAGCCAGGCAGTTTGCGTCTTATCTAGTGTAGATAAAGCCGGCAATCAATAATGCCGTGCAAGAACAGTCACGATTCCCCTCCCCCTCACCTCGCAACCTTGTTCCCAGGGCTTCTCCCTCATTTGGGGGCGGGGCTTTCCCTACCGCCCCGCCCCCACCTTAACAAACAACATGGCCTAAAAAGTAGTGACCCTGTTATTATGCGTGCTGCTCTGTTTTGGAAGTTCTCTAGTATTTGGTTGAGGCCATTACCGATACAGCCCCACACAGCGCTGCAATAATCGAGATGTGGAAGAATCAGTGACTTGTAAATTGTGACTAGGTTGGGGACATATCGATCTTAGCCTCCTCAGGGCAGCGAGTACTGTTGCAACTTTACCGACGACTTCAGAGATGTGAGCTTCCCATGAGGATTAACTCGTTGCAATTTGCAAGCCAGCTTATAGTAATAACTTAAGCGTTTGCTGTAAACAAATAAAACTAGCACGTCCACGAAGCCTTTAAAATCAGAAACACAAACACATGCTACTACAATACATGTACATCAGGTAAAACACACAGATAGCTGCATCTTACTATCCCCATGCAGGTCATCTTTTCTAAAATGCGTGGCGTACACACACTCAAAGTTCTTGAACGGCAGCCTCCCCTACCTATTTATTCAGTTTTTCATCTTTCTCAAGGGCGCATGAACACGTTAAACATCCAAATTGCACCAGAAGGAAATTCGCTTGCTGAAGTGCTTGCTTGATTCCTGCTACTTAGCTCTCAAGAAACCGTCCTTAAGTCTTTGCGCAGTTGGTTGGCAGGCAAAACTGTAATTAAACTTCCAACAAGTAAACCCACTGAAAAGAGGAGACTATGTATGATAAGCACCATTGGTCAAAGAACGTCACGTATCTCGCTCAGGTTTGAAGAACTGAAAGATCGATCCAGTGACAACAATGAAGAAGAAGGTTGAGTAGTGAAGACGTACAAGATGATGATGACTAAGAGGAAGAAGAACACGAAGAGCGAAACAATGATTAACTCATGATCTTGCAGTGGCGTTCAGAGAAGCAGTCTTTAAGCAACATCTAGTAAAAGAAACAATGTGGCCACCACGAAACAAGCAACAAAGACAAGTACAAGAAGTCGAGGACACAGAAAGAGACTAGAAACTTCGTTGAGGACTAAACTCCAGGACCTGGTTGTTGGAAAGTGGATTAACTTAATCCAGGATTAGCGTAAATTTGTTTTTCATGGTTTCAACTTTTTGATGAGAGTTTATTTTACTTTTTTTTCTTTGTTAAGAATGACTTCTTCTAATGTAAATTTTTGCCAGACACTAGCCTTGAACAGAATTTGGGAGTAAAGGAATAAACTCCTTGGTTGATTTTTAATCTGGGCTTATAGCGTTAATCGGCTTTTGAACAACCGGGCCCAGGATACCAACACTCTGGAAGAGATGAAAGAAATGCGAATTAGCTGCCAAGAAACCGTCCTGAACTATTTGCACAATTAGTGGGTGGGCAAAACTCCTGCAAGTAAACCCACTGAAAAGACACTGTCTCTGCAAGAGCAGTTGGACAAACGGTGAGGAAGAAGTTTAACAAGACAAAGACGAAGGAGTAGGAGAAGGAGAATAGCGGAACAACCATAACCAAGCTCGTGGCTGTCCGAAGTATAGTCGCAGAAGGAACACGCGTAAAAGACGCAAAGTGGCCAAAGTAGCAAACAACAAGTACAAGAGGTCCTGGACCCTGACAGGAAAGATTTCTTTACAGCAAACTCAAGCTGAGAAGAAAAAGGCGATGTTCCTTAGAGCAAAGAGAACAGCAAAAACTATCAATGTCCAAAAAAAACAGCAGCTATCCTGAGACAAGTACTTCTAGTTTAGACAAAGAGGGCAATCTACGTTTACAAACCAACGATGCCATGCAAGACAAAGAATAATGATAAAAAAGGATGCAAACAGCAGTGACAAACATTATTAACAAGCGCATTCTTTGTGAAATTATTTACTTCACGTTTCGTATGCTTCTAGATACATCCTCAGACGTGGTCGTTGACTACTAATTCAAACTTTTTAATGTAACATAACTAACTAATGATTTACTAACAATTAATTAACTGGTCAACGGTCACTTCTGAGGATGTAGGTGGAAGCATACGAAACGTCAAGTAAGTAATTTCAAACAATGCGCTTGTAATGTTTTTATCAAACGTGTTGATAAAGGTCAAATTACCACCATGAACGATTTTGTTTGTCATGCCGTTTGCGTCTTATTTTTGATTCAGTACTCGTAGTTAGATAAAGACGGCAGTGAATAATGCCGTGTAAGAAGAGTCACGATTCCCCTTTCCTCTCACCTCGCAACCTTGTTCCCAGGGGTTTTCACCTGAGGGAGAAGCCCTGGGAATGAGGTTGCGAGGTGAGGGGAGAGGGGAATCGCGACTGTTCTTACACGGCATTAGGTTGCCCCCCCTCAAAAAAATTATTATTGTAATTATTATAATTAAAATTATAGTTAGAATCATAATTATCATAATTATTACAAAAACATGAAGAACATATTGGATTAGTTTGGGGCGTAAAAATAACTTGTATGAATATTTGAATCCACACCCATTCTTGTCTTCTTTTTCAGTTACAATGCGGTCTCATGTGCATACAGTGTAGATAGGAGTTGACCGGTTGGAGGAAGTGCTGCCAGAGGGAGAATTTGCTGAACCTTCTAAAACTAGTGAAGCTCCGTTTATCATGGGAGCACTCAATATGAAAAACTCTTTGCCAACTTTTTGACTTGTCACAAGCAGAACTGGCTGAAGTGTCTTGTTGCGCTCAACATTTTCATGATGGTAAGAATTTTCAAATGGTATATACGTTGAGTTTCGGTTTGACTTGCGTGTTTTTCTTGTAAAAAGAACAAGTTCAACTTTCCAAATAATTCACATACTTGCGTTTGGAGTTGACCCATGTTTTGAAGCTTTAGAGATTGCTTTCTGGGAACCTTACAGGTTAACTTGATTGCTGTGATTCATCAATATAATACAAATTCAGTTTCTTTTGGACTTATTCAGTTCATATAACAACTGGGAATAACTCTAGTTATTTTAAAGGTGTAAATCTCATCCCCCTATTCGACTGCGTCTCTACCTTTTCCCATCCTCTTGTGATGGAAACCGGGCTTTAATATTTTCTTATGGATAAAGTTGTGGGTGGGTGTTGCAGGTCCACATCAGCTGAATAGCTGCCGAACTTCAACCTTCTCAAAACTAATAAATGACAAACATACAAACTAACTATGAAACCTTCGCAAGAATCTAACTGAAGTCAAACTCCTCCTCGAACACACCAACTTAGCTGTCCTGACCGTATCCGAAACACACTTGACAAATGATATAATCAATGAGGAGATAAATATTGATGGATACCAAATCCTGAGAAGAGACAGAACACATAAAGCTGGAGGTGGAGTCGCAATTTACTTCAAAACTATATTGGACTGTGTGCGTTTCCCCAAATATGACAACAATGATCTAGAAGCTATTTGGATTGAATTAAATTCTCACTCTCAAAGATTACTTATTGGTTGTGTTTATAGAGCTCCTGACGTTTCTGCATTCTTCGATAATTTCAAACAAGTGTTGGATAAGGTTGGGACGACACATAAGAATGTTGTGATTGCGGGAGACTGCAACTCCGATCTGATGAATCAAAATGGGAACGGCGTAAAATTGACACGTATCCTACAATCCTTAAATTTCTGCAACATCATTAAGAAGCCAACAAGAACCTCACAATATTCTAACGCTATGATCGATCTTATTCTGACTAACAACTCTCAAAGGGTTTCAAACTCTGGTGTAATTAATTATTGTGTGGCTGATCACAAATTTATTTATGCCATTTACAAGCTAAAAATCAGAAATCCCAAGCCTTCCGTTAAATATGTTCAGAGCTTTAAGGATGTGATGGAAAGCCCAAATGACGTTAAACATGAGCTGGAATATGAGCTGGAGGATATAGATGACATCCTGGGCTTGGGATCGCATGTATAAAAATATAGAAATGGATTATACTACTTTATGCAAAGCCAAAGTTAGATCATGCTCTTTACCTTGGATGAACCGTGAGATTCGTAAGGAAATGAATAAGAGATACAAACTCTTGAAAGCCTGTGACGGTACACCATCAACACAGAAAACCTGGGCTGACTACAAAACCGCCAGAAATAAAGTGACTAAGATGTTGCGACGTGCTGAAGCTCAATATTGGAAGAACAAATTTGAGGAATCTAAAGATTTGAAATCTTTTTGGAAAACTGTAAATGAAGCCACTGGTAAATGTAAGAGCACTCGCATTGGCCTCCTTAAGGATGCTAACAACTATGAAATCACCAATGATAATGAGAAAGCTGAATTAATTAACTCCTATTTCATAAATATTGGAAGTGAGTTGGCTGCAAGATTCCCCGAAGCTGAGGACCTGTGTCAGTTTGTGTATAGAGTCACCCCTACTACACAGAGCTTAGACGTTAATATCAACAAGCTCACCAACGATCTAAGGAGGATTAAAATAAACAAAGCTTCTTGCCCAGATGGAATATCTTCACGTAGCCTAGCTATTGCAGGGCTATCTGCTTTAAAGGGCATCCAAACAGTCTTAATTAACAGTATGGCCCTGACTAGCTTTCCTAGTCCTTGGAAGATTGCTAAAGTGAAGCCAATTTTTAAAAAAGGAAATCCAGCAAAAGTATCAAATTATAGACCAATTTCACTGTTGAGTTTACCCAGCAAGCTCCTTGAAAGTCCGATTTGCAGCATAATTGATACCCACCTACATAGCTGCAGCATAAACAGCAGTAAACAATGGGGATTTGTCAAGGGACTTTCAACTGAAGGAATGCTGATTTCAATGACTGGAAGCTAGATAGCCATTGATAATGGCCTTACAGTTGGAGCAGTCTGTTCCGCACGACATACTATCATATAAATTACATGCTATTGGAATATCAGGATCTCTTCACGAATGGCTTATGAGCTATTTGTCTCACAGGCTCCAGTTCACTGAGGTAAATTACTGCAAGTCTACCAGTGGCTACATTCGCTATGGTTTCCGTCAGGGCTCGCTTCTTGGCCCCAGATTATATACCATATGTGTGAATGACCTCCCTGACCATGTTGATTCTGCAGATATTTATCTGTATGCAGACGACACAATGGTTTATTGTATTGGTCCAACTGTTGATCATGTCCTGTCATCAA
Source organism: Montipora capricornis (assembly GCF_036669925.1). Classification (NCBI taxonomy): domain Eukaryota; kingdom Metazoa; phylum Cnidaria; class Anthozoa; order Scleractinia; family Acroporidae; genus Montipora; species Montipora capricornis. The sequence goes on along the minus strand of NC_090896.1, from coordinate 1,181,642 downwards.
AAGGTCGGAGCATTAAAGAGGATGAGAGCTTTTCCCAACAAGACGCTTGAGGAAATATATTTCAAGGCTATTGTTCCAAGCGTTACATATAGAATTTTAGTATGGGGGAAACTGTCAATCCTCGACATTAACCTCTCTCAACTCCCTCCATGCAAGGGCATCTCGTATGATAAACAATCTTCAACTATCGTTAGCAGAAGACGCATGTCTCACAAAATCCAAGTGGCTGCCCTTTTCCTACTTTTATAAAAGATCTGTCCTGATGTTAATGCACAAAGTCTATTTTGAAACATCATGCCAATCGATTTGTAATCTTTTTTCTAAAAGAAAAATTTATAGGTCATCTAGAACTCAAAATCAATTTGACATTATTAGAATTAATTCAGATACTGGCAGAAATACTTTACACTATAGAGGCCCAGTGATCTGGAACTTTTTAAATAGACTGGTAACAGTACCCGAACGTTTTTGCTCTTTTAAGCAGCTTTTACGGAAATACTCTAGAGATATTAATACTTTCTCTTTTAACAAAGGAGCATCTCTTATTGCTACAAAAAAAGAAGACCTCCTCTATTTTTAATATTACTAAATTAATTGATTTTTAAAGTAGTTAGACCTTAGTAAATATTTTACTGTTTGTATTCATGTTTGTTTGTAGTAGGTCCACATCAGCCCTTTGGCTGCCCCCTTTAAACCTACCTATCAAATAAAGTATGTAATATGTATGTATGACACTATAAATCTTCATCCACAATTGCAAAGGGTTAATCCACTTTGAATAGTACTCAGTACTCAGTACTAGTACTAGTACTAGTACTAGTACTAGTACAGTACTCAGAATAAAGGACAGGTGTGTGGGATTCATTTCAGTGCTGACACTTTAAATCTTCATCCACAATTGCAAAGGGTAACAATCCACTTTGATTAGGATCAGCAACAGTACTCAGAATAGGGGACAGGTGTGTGGGATTCATCTCGGTCCTGGCACCTTAAATCTTCATCCACAATTGCAAAGGGTTAATCCACTTTGAATAGGATCATTAACAGTACTCAGAATAAAGGACAGGTGTGTGGCATTCATTAAATTCCTGACATGTAAAATCTTCATCCACAATTGCAAAGGGTTAATCCACTTTGAATAGGATCATTAACAGTACTCAGAATAAAGGACAGGTGTGTGGCATTCATTAAATTCCTGACATTTGAAATCTTCATCCACAATTGCAAAGGGTTAATCCACTTTGAATAGGATCATTAACAGTACTCAGAATAAAGGACAGGTGTGTGGCATTCATTAAATTCCTGACATTTGAAATCTTCATCCACAATTGCAAAGGGTTAATCCACTTTGTATAGGATCATTAACAGTACTCAGAATAAAGGACAGGTGTGTGGGATTCATTAAATTCCTGACATGTAAAATCTTCATCCACAATTGCAAAGGGTTAATCCACTTTGAATAGGATCATTAACAGTACTCAGAATAAAGGACAGGTGTGTGGCATTCATTAAATTCCTGGCACTTGAAATCTTCATCCACAATTGCAAAGGGTTAATCCACTTTGTATAGGATCATTAACAGTACTCAGAATAAAGGACAGGTGTGTGGCATTCAGTAAATTCCTGACATGTAAAATCTTCATCCACAATTGCAAAGGGTTAATCCACTTTGAATAGGATCATTAACAGTACTCAGAATAAAGGACAGGTGTGTGGCATTCATTAAATTCCTGACATTTGAAATCTTCATCCACAATTGCAAAGGGTTAATCCACTTTGTATAGGATCATTAACAGTACTCAGAATAAAGGACAGGTGTGTGGCATTCATTAAATTCCTGACATGTAAAATCTTCATCCACAATTGCAAAGGGTTAATCCACTTTGAATAGGATCATTAACAGTACTCAGAATAAAGGACAGGTGTGTGGCATTCATTAAATTCCTGACATTTGAAATCTTTATCCACAATTCCAAAGGGTTAATCCACTTTGTATAGGATCATTAACAGTACTCAGAATAAAGGACAGGTGTGTGGCATTCATTAAATTCCTGACATTTGAAATCTTCATCCACAATTGCAAAGGGTTAATCCACTTTGAATAGGATCATTAACAGTACTCAGAATAAAGTACAGGTGTGTGGGATTCATTAAATTCCTGACATGTAAAATCTTCATCCACAATTGCAAAGGGTTAATCCACTTTGAATAGGATCATTAACAGTACTCAGAATAAAGTACAGGTGTGTGGGATTCATTACAGTACTGACACTATAAATCTTCATCCACAATAGACCATATTCGTATTTCCAGTATTGGACTGGAACTAGCTTGCAGTGGAGGCTAATGCGGGGGAATATATTAAAAAGTATTTGCATTTGAAAAGATTTCCCCGCATTAGCCTCCATTGCAAGCTAGTTCCAGTCCAATACTGAGAATACGAATATGGTCTATTGCAAAGGGTTAATCCACTTTGAATAGGATCATCAACAGTATTCAGGATAAGAGACAGGTGTGTGGGATTCATCTCAGTGCTGACACTTTAAATCTTCATTCACAATTGCAAAGGGTTTATCCACTTTGAATAGGATCATCAAATGTACTCAATAAGGGACAGGTGTGTGGAATTCCTTTCAGTGCTGACACTATAAATCTTCACCCACAATTGCAAAGGGTTTATCCACTTTGTATAGGATCATTAACAGTACTCAGAATAAAGGACAGGTGTGTGGGAATCATTACAGTGCTGACACTATAAATCTTCATCCACAATTGCAAAGGGTTGATCCACTTTGAATAGGATCATTAACAGTACTCAGAATAAAGGACAGGTGTGTGGGATTCATTACAGTGCTGACACTATAAATCTTCATCCACAATTGCAAAGGGTTGATCCACTTTGAATAGGATCATTAACAGTACTCAGAATAAAGTACAGGTGTGTGGGATTCATTACAGTGCTGACACTATAAATCTTCATCCACAATTGCAAAGGGTTAATCCACTTTGAATAGGATCATCAACAGTACTCAGAATAAGAGACAGGTGTGTGGGATTCATCTCAGTGCTGACACGTTGAATCTTCATCCACAATTGCAAAGGGTTTATCCACTTTGTGTGGGATCATTAACAGTGCTCAGAATAAGGGACAGGTGAGTGGGATTCATCTCAGTGCTGAGATCCACAATTACAAAGTGTTAATCCACTTTGAATAAGATCATTAACAGTACTCAGAATAAGGGATAGGTGTGTGGGATTCATTTCAGTGCTAACACTTTTAGTTTTCATCCACAATTACAAAGTGTTATACCACTTTGAATAGGATCTTCAACAGCACTCAGAATAAGCGACAGGTGTGTGTAGCAAATATTTGATCAGAAGGTTGCTGATCATCCTGTGCATTATTTACATGTATGGTACCTTACATGAGTCAGTAAGACTCACTGGAATAACAGTCATTAAGTGAAGATCTGAGTGTGTAGTTTCACTTACTGTGTCGGTAGTAGATGATGCTAGTCTCTTGAGCAGCATAATCTCTTTTACCCAGTGTTTTCATTCCTATTTTCTTGATGACATTTTGTGGATCACGAAGTAGTGTCCATGTTTCAACAATGGACTTGAATGTCTCCTTTAGTAATGGTGACCTTGGATCACCTTTTGCTGCATACTTGTTGAGATATGCCACACAAGCATAGTGATCGATGACCTCCAGTAAGCATTAGTACCAGCAATATTAGAACATATCTAGACACCTTAGACAAGTAAAGGCAGTTGAATTATTGCTCACAGCCATTATACACAATTCATCAGTGGTCAGATGAGCTTTGTCAGGATTCTGTTCCATAAATATGCAAGTCTGTTGCAAAGGTCTCATTTTCTGAATCATTGTTAAAGCCCAGTATGAAAATCTGGGAAGGCTGGCAACAACAGAACACAACTACAACTGTTAAGAATCCCAACTGGCTGGAGGCAAACCAGTTAGCTATTTATAAGTGCAGCTGGGAAGTTGAACCAGGGACTACCAGGAACAAATTCAAAGAGTGGTCAGAGCAGGTCTTGAATCCGGGATCTCCGGATCTCAAGGCAAGCGCCCTAACTACTGGGCCACACTGCCTCCTGCCTCCTGCCTCCTTATCATCAGGGAATAATGCTGGGAATACTATAGTAGCAACATATCTGGGGTTTGATATTCATTTAATGGCTAATCTTCAACAGTAGGCCATGCATTGGATCTTTGCCTGAGAGCTGAAGTCTTATAGCGTCTAGTTCTTGTTCCTGTTATTTGCCAACAGGTCAAAACATTTCAGTGGACTCATCATACACTACATCTTCAGATGGGTAACATCAGTGGGTGGACCTAAATCAGGTTCAATAACTTCATCAGTAATGTCACTGGTTTCAACAGCCAATAGGTCTGATGGTATTCCAAATTTGACAGTCCAAGATTCCAATGCCTGGACATGTATTTTTACATCTTCATAAGAGGATTGTTTACTCTTAGCCACAATAAGGCATCAAGGACATTTTGTCTTCTGACATTGACATCTTTAAATGTATTGTCCTTCCATGTACATGTACCTCTGACTTCTACATTATGATTACAGAGAGATCTCTTGGGTATCTAGGCAATGAAGAAACAAGATCATTTATGATTTGAGGAAGGCGCTGTGGCCTTATGGTTAGTGCAGTCGACTCCAGATCGAGTGGTCCAGTTTTGGGCTCTGTCCGGGAACATTGTGTTCTGTTCTCGGGCAGGACACTTTACTGTCATTGTGCCTCTCTCCACCCAGTTGTATAAGTGGCTACCGGCAAGTTTAATGCTGGGGGTAGCCCTGCATTGGACTAGCATCCCATCCAGGGGGGGTTAGAAATACTCATAATTGCCTCATGCTACAGAAACTTGGATAAGCTCTGGCCTGATAGGCCACTTGGCTCATAAGCAGACTTTGTATGTCCAGAATAACCTCTCTGTCCAAGTTATGTCGAGATGTTGTCTTTGCTTGTATCAGCTCTATTAGATATGAGGATGCCATATCCCTCAAACACTTAACATTAAAAGAGTGATTTTAAACTTTACACTGAAAGTCGCTGGAAGCCCATGAAGAATAAGTATTGGTGTTATGTGGCTGTATCTTGGGACCAAACAGGTGACATGAGCTGCCGCGTTTAAAACTTTATGAAGATAATCCATTGGTGCTTTAAAACTCCATATTATAGTACAGAGGTACAACTACAATCAATACATGTATGTGAAGTCACAAGTAAGTTAGTAGTGGTCTCTGAAAGAAACCTTCTGATCTGTTTTATTTTGTATAAACCATAGAGAGCTTTGCTACAGGCTTTGCCAGTATGTGTACTCATTATCACAGATTTGTCAAACCTGACTCCTTTGTTACTTACTGAAGAGACATGCTTGATCTCAGAGGAACCCACATGGATGCTCTCAATCCTAACTTTAGCTAGTTGCTGACGAGATCCTATTAGAAATTCAGCCTTTTTTCAGTAGCTGAGGTCAGCTATGCCATTGGGACACAGTATCAACTCCTTTCCACCATTCCTCTTGTTTTCCAAATTATATAAGGTTTGATATCTGTGTATTCATATCCCATATACAATTGATGTGCCAAGGCAAAATTCTGGACTCTGCTCTGATCTGATTAAAAAAAAATAATAATACACCCAATGGGGCAGGTGCAAATGGAACAGACCCAATGATGTGAGGTACTGTCCTTAAACAGGGTAATTTCTTGATTTAATGGAACTGTAGAATGATGGTGCTGTTGCACTATACAAAACTTTCAAGGCTTTGTACTATTTGCACAGTCTCTTTCATTTCACACTGTTTATTGGTGTATTAATAAAAAGTTATGAATCAAAGTTACTTGTAGATCCTATTGAATAATGAAATAGCTTATTATAAGTACATTACAGTTATTACAATACAAGATGTGTAGAATACCCTTTTGAGTTGGCCACCAAAGGTGGTGCAAGCAGGTGTTTTAATGACTTGTACTACTTTGTAGAAACCAATCTTCCTAACCATTTTGTTTCACTTCACTCATTTCATTTTCTTGTTTTGTACCATTTTTACGGGTTCAACTGCTTTTGGGCATGTGCATGTATAGAGTGTACTTTGCCCAATTGTTTATTTGTAAACTTGGAGTATCTTACTTGGAGTATCTAAGCACAGTCCAAATTAACTTCAAAACAAAGGTAATACATGTGAGATTCTGTTATCCTTAATTTATACAGAGTAGTTGTGGTAAGACAATCGAATTTCTCTATTTTTGGTATTGAAGTATGGTTTATAGATCGAGCCAATAATTACCGTGAGGAGACTCAATCACCAGACACAAACAGACATGTTTATTCAGCCTCCTATACACCCTTTTAATAAGTCTAATATATGCAGTTTTCCGCTATTGACGTCAAACTCTTGCTTTCAAGTTTTATTTAGAAATGTACAAAGGCCTAAAGCTTTTCTGATTTCTTTTCTTGTTTGAAGCCTTTGTACATTTCTGAATAAATTTTAAAAGCATGAGTTTGACGTCATTAGCGGAAAACGGCATATATTAGACTTATTAAAAGGGTGTATATTTGCTGCTGTGCATGCTCAACAACTACGACCACATTTAAAGTTCAAACTTCAATAACACAACATCTCAGGTTTTAAGATTTGCTAACTAATTGAAGGCAAGAGAGGCAAACTACATGACCTTGCGAGGAGCTTGATACACAACATCTATCAACAAGTGGATCTAAGAGTTTAAAGTTTACTATAAAGTAATGCAAGTTGAAGACTCTCTTTAAGTTTAAGATAAGGTCTGGCCAGTCTCTTTGCTCTTGAAGAAATATAAAGTGCAAGGTGATGGCAGAGACTTCACCGTAGTGACTGGCTTGTCAGCAGACACTGGTTCTCTGGCATTAGGGACCTGAGGCTTATTTCTGGGAATTGCTGTTACAGTAATGTATGAACGGTTACATCTGTGCCTCTGCCATTTCCAGGATGTAGGAACTTGGCATTTATGCTGTACCTGTGACTGTTGTGGTAACTGCTTCGGCTTTGTCCTCCACTTTGACGTACATTGCATGGGGTGTCAGCTTGAAGTGGCTTCATTGGGACAGTTCTGTGTCGCTGATTGAGACAAGTCTTCATTTAGCCTTACTCCCTTGTTATATTTGATGCAAATTTCAATATCAGGCCAGCCAGATACTAAATTCATGAGAAAAGTCGGTTTTCCATCCCCTGGGTAACTGTGCCGGTGGAGTGGATCTGTATGCTAGCAGTCCCTTGTTTGGATCTTTCTTCTTTTTAACAGTGACTTTGGAGTTGTTACTACTCATTTAGCTTCACCGTTTGGCTGTGGGAAAATTATAGGGACTACTTGTCGTATTTTTGAATTCCTAATCCTTTGCAATTTTGTAATACTGCAGAGGCCTAATTTATGTAATATGTGGACCATTGTTGCCACGTCGAGCAAAAGTTGCTTTGACTGTACCCTAATAACCTCTAAAGATTTGGTCGTCTTTTGCATGGCTGCTGCCTCCACATAACAGGAGAAATAAAATCTACCACCGTTGAATAAGTCAAGTTGGAGCAAATCAGTTGCAATCACTAAGCAATGGGCACTCAGAATGGAGTTGCAATGATTGATTCCGGTCTTTTCCCTCTGTGATTAGCACAAATCTTGCAGCTCTCCGTCATGTCTTGCATCTGGCAACTTTAAACCTGGCTACCAAATAGAATTTTAGCACCTTCTCTACATTTGGTTATCCCTATCACTTTAAATTTAATTTGGATAAATTGAACTTAGACTTTGATTGTTCAAGAATGCACTGTTGGTATCCATTAAAACCTCTCTAAAGCTGAGACCTCCACGGGGCTGTTCCTGCTGGTGTCTGCTTGGACAAGGTTGAAAGTATGATAGTATACTGATCTCCAGTGCCTCAATAATTATTTTTTTTAGGAATGCTTATCCTGATGAGTTCTTTAACCCTGACAGCCAGCTTGATTGATCTGTGGACAAGAATAGAGCACTGCCAGCTTAAGGTGGGATCTTGCTCAGAAATTTATTAGTCTTGCTCTACATTTTTAAAGCTCAACCAGAATCATATAAGTTCTTTACAGACAAAGTTCTAGCTCTTGCGCACACAGTACGTTCTGCACATCTCAAGATACTCTGATATCAGCGGTGCCTATTAATACAGGGATTGCGTGGTTTAAAATTATGCAGAGAAGACAGAACTCAGCAAGTTGTCTTGGTATCCAAAAAGAAAATTAGGGCTAACCATGCATTAAGCTTCAATTGGGAAAAGAACGCCATTCATTGCTTTGTATTTAAATCTTTTTACAATATTGTTGATTAAATATCTTTGAAAAACTTGTTAAGATCCTCTTTTCCTGCATATTCAGTAAACCGTGCAAAAATACCTTTGAATTAGTAGGCACCATCCTTGATGTAATTTGATATGCGTTAATTTGATTTGATTAGACTCAGTCTTCTCATTGTTATTATTATTAGTACATGTATATGTACCACTTATGGTTGGCTAAGCTTCAAAGTTATTATTATTAATTAGACAAGTGTTATTTGTTATTTTAGAATATTATTATCTTTTCTGCCTAGTTCTGAAATCTTTAAGTGCTGGGAGGGCACTAGTTTCGTTGGAATGACTGGGGGTAAAGGATTATCCACAAAATGGGATGTGGTTTTGTTGGAACATTATTGGAAGTTCCCTGTGACCAATGTCTAATTTGTCACTCCTTGATGTTGATGTTTCCAGCAATTTTTTGATTATATGTGTCCCCGAGATCAATACACTGTATCTAAATCCGTATTTTTATTTATTTGGTTTTCAATTGTATTCATAAGATTATTGATTTGTGTTTCCAAAGGGAAACATGGCAGCATGGAGGCTGTAGCTACAGGTAGTTAAAAGGGCAAGCAGGTTTTATTCTAAGGTAAGAGGCACCTCAGAATTTAACCACTTAAGACGTGGCCATCTCTACGGTACATTTTCATAATTCAGCAAAAATTTCTATCCTTCGGTAAACAGTCAGGAAGATGGAAAACTCCTAAGAAAGCAAGCTGATCCTCTCTCGCCAGAATGACATAGACTTGTCAGAAATTAGTAGGGGGTGGGGGTGGAAAACAGGGGAGGGTCACGGGACAACCTAGCTATGGAAACTTTTGAATGCAGTGCTTGTATCCTGGTTTCCTCTGGTAGAAAATGTTGTCATCCCACTGAGCCAAATGTTTTGGTCCTGTTTCTCCAACAGAAATAACACATGCACATTTGCTGTATTAGAAGTACTGAACCATTTTCCTTTATCTCTATATGACAAATTTGGAGATATTTATCGGGCAGGGGGTCAGAGAATGTTACGATGAGTGCCAGGGAAGGGTCAAGACATTTCAATCCCGTAAATGTACTTAGGGAGGGCCTTTTTTTAAAAATTGTTTTTATCGCTTTACTGAAAGTGAGATCAATTTTTGCTACAATTAGTACAAAGAGCAGTTCTGCTGTTCATTTTCACTTCAGAACAGATTTTTTTTATGGGACATTTTGTGGTGTCAATTTGAAGCTGGGAAGAAGAGGAAGGACACACTTCGTAAAGTATTCTATGACACAGATCCTACATTGAATCCAGTATTTTTGAAGTATTTTTTCTTATGACTGTTTTGTCTTGTAATGTGGCAGCAATATTTTTGTCTTCCCTGTAGATTTGTCTTAAACAAGTCAGCGAGCATGACAAGAACGGAACAGCAAACATTCAAAGAAGTCTTTTTACTGGCCAATTTGTGGACTGTTTTGTGAAACAAGTTGATATTTGTACGTAGTCTTTCAACTTACCAATTTGGACTGTTTGTGGTTTTGTCATAAAGGATAATCGTTTTAAGATTAATTACTGATGCATTAAAGACTTCTTCTTTTGTAAAGGTAATTAACACTAATAAAATAGTTCAAGTAACTAGTCAGTCTTAATTAGTAAACCAATAAAAGGATTAAAAACGAGTCTTTAACCGCCCAACTTTGTTTATATTCTCCCTCTATTACAGTTGTAAGTTAACGACCATGTACAGCGGGACTAATTCTACTCATGACCATTTGGAGTCGAACCAATGATCATGCGGTTTCACTGCACTTGCTCATTTTTTCCAGGATTGCTTGTATCTGCCTAAGGGCCTATTTATATGGTCTATATACCCTTTGACGATATATTTTTCCACTCATTTGTTTAAAAAATTCTATCAACCGTTTACATGAGGTGGGCGAGACAACTCGAGGGGCGTTCACCCCAAAACGCAGACTGCAGACTGTGCAGACTGTGCAGATCAGGGGTAAAATATGGTGTTACCCTCACTATTATTGAGAGCTAACCGTAAACAGGCTAACCTGAATGTTATTTAGGCCTATTAGGCTAACCGAATGTTATTTAGGCCTAATTCAGGCTAATCGAATTTTCTGCACAGTCTGCAGTCTGCGTTTTTCAGTGTTCCCTCGACGAGGCGAGTTGTCTCGCCGCGGCAGGTAGGGTAACCCTGCCAGGTGAGACTTTTTCGGATGTAAACCAGGGTTGTATATAAGAGCCGGCAGCTGGCGAAGTTCGCCGGCATCTCTGTCAGGTTTCGCCGGCTACTTTCATTGTTTGAAGAGTCAAGACATGTAGAGGAGGTGATGTTTATGAAGTCTAAACTACTTGGGCTCAATAAAAATAAAAATTTGCAGTGCCTATCTTTTCTGAAAACACATAAAAGACTTCTGACTCAAGGGCAGTTTAAAAACGTTATGCTTGAGACTTTCGTTTTGAAAAAATCTTGCTGCGGTGGCGGGAAAGTAGGAACAATATGATTTGTTGTCCGCCATATTGGATTTCGATATCTTTAAACAGCCACCGATTGTATCTTACAGGAAGGAAAAATCACCCAAGGACGTTTTAGTCCGCGCAAAGCACTCTACTTTTTGTTTATAGGGTGGTATTATTGAAATGTCGCTTCGTCTTTCTTTGAGTAACATGGTTTTCATAGTATAATTGCAGCTTGATTCATCCCTCTAATGTCTGAGTTTCATGGCCCAAAATGCCAGAAAATGCATTTTCCGGCATTCAGTTTTCAAAAATTTTCCGGGGGAGCATGCCCCATCACCCGAGACGAGACAGCAAAATCTTAAATGCGCACGCATAAAATAAAAATCAAAGAAGCAACAATAGACGACTCCCCCCCCCCCCAATAGACCATTTTACAGTTGTGACTAAGTTACCAGGCCTAACAATGGAAGCGAGGCTGCCGGTGACCCTGCTTTGATACAAACCTTCATGCTTTTGTAATGTTAATATGGACTAATTAGCGTTACAACAACACAATTTACATGATAAAGCAGTGATGTCTGTGTCAATGCAAGGTCACCAGCAGCCTCGCAGCCATTCATAGGCTTGGTCGCTGAGCAAACAACTGTAAAATGGCCTATTTGGGAGCTTATACATGTTTTTAGCCTTTACTTTCGAAAGAAAAGTTTTTTCCCGCCAAAATCCTCACCGCTGTCAACGGAAACTCTCGATTCATAAACAGCCTTTTATTTAAACTACATATTACTGCTGCGTTAAGATTGACAGTCCATTTGTTGAATGTGAAAACGCAACTATACTTAACAAAAACTAACTAGAAAGAAAGAAAGGCAAATGATGATATGCATTTTTTGATGATGCGTCTTAAAATATAAGCATAATTAAGTAGGGTCAACTTTGTCTTGGTCACGCAATTCTCATATAGACGCTCGGTAAACAGGCTCTTAGTTCCTTCTCTACTTCTCTAACTGTGATGATGTATGTACTGTGTCCACTCCGCAGATGTGATCTTCTCTTGGCCGTTGTTAACCGGAAATAAGTTGTAGTCTTTTTGCATTGTTAACGGGAAGTAAGAATTCATTATTTTATTTTTATTTTATTTTATTTTATTAAACTTCGCCTTCTAAATTAACTATTAACAAAACATGACGACGTAAACAAAAAATAAACAAATACTGGGTTAAGGCAGGGTGTCCACAACAGCTGACGCCAATTACTGTGGGCCCAAGATTAACAAAGTTCTAAACACTCGAATAAAATAGTAAAATATGGTAAACTAATAACAACACGAAATAGGCTCCGAAAGGTTGCGTGGCGTATTACATTTTAAGCAGACAGATTTCCAGGTTCTAGGGTCCTCAATATCGAAGCGCGAGAGGAGTGCATCTTTGTAGTATGAGGAGAGCAGAGATTTAAATTGGTTTAGAGTTACATGTTCATATCTCAACTGCAGGGGGAGAGCGTTCCAGATTCTAGAAGTTCTTACAAAAAAAGAGTGCTGATAAGTAGAAGTGCGGCATTTCTTTGGTATGAAAGATTTTGCATCGCTAACGCTTGCTCTAGTGACCCTTATGGGAACAATGCGTTCAGGGGGCACGTCATGTGATACACAAACAATACCATTGGTGGCCTTAAAGAAAAAGACTAAGTCCAAAAACTCATGCCAATAACAGATAGGTAGAATATCAATTGACAAGAGCCTGTCTCTATAGCTTTCCTGACATAGGAAGGGTAGATCTAAAATAAACTTTGAGGCGCGTCGCTGAACGCGTTCGATGCGTCTTATGAGGTCTATTGTTTGCGGAGACCACACTTGAGTGACGTAGCCAAGAGCAGGACGTACGATAGCTAAGTAGAGAGTTCTGCGGGTGCTTGAGCTTTGAACGTCATCGCACATCTACGTATGAGCCCCAGTAACTTGTTTGCCTTAGCGCACTGTTCGAGCGTGTGCTTTTTCCACGTTAAGTCGGAACTAACGTAGACTCCGAGGTCTTTCTCGTGATTGGTGACCTCTAGCGGCTTATCATTTATCTTGTACTGGAACTCAACTGGATTGAACTTTCTTGTGATGTGCTGCTGCTTGCATTTCTTTTGGTTGAAAACCAAGCCTGGGGAGATAGACCAGGCCTCCAGTTTGTCTAGGTCGTTTTGCAGGAAGATAGCGTCGTGTGTGGAGTCAACCCTCCGGTACAGCTTAGTGTCGTCAGCAAATGAGGCCACTTTCGAGTTCACCACAACATCAGGAAGGTCATTCACGCACAAGAGAAGAGTAAGAAATGTGCAAACCGTAAATTTGAATGACCTTTTTTTTAGTCATTCATATTTTTTCCGGCTCTCAACTGCCCAAGTTGTTTGCCTGTCTACTACGATTATCTTTTTTAACTGCCATTTTATGTCCATTCCTCAGTTCTGACCTATTTCTGGCCGTTGTTAACGTGAAATAGCAATTAGCCTAGTGCAACTGATATATCAATATTCAGGCAGGCTACGAGGCTTTATTGCCAAATTTCACGGCTCAGTTCTATTTTCTTTGTCTCAAGTCTCAAGGGAGATTTTTAAACAAAAGAATATTCAAATTTAACCATGAAGCCTTGTAGCTATGTGTGAATATTGAGTAACAAGCGTGATTTTTTTTCTTACTTCCTTTGTTAACTGGAAGCCTTTTGTGCTGGTAATTGGAAATTACAATTCACTATCTAAATCTTGCTGGTATCTGGTACCCACTTGCTTATGGCCATATGGATGGATAGATGCGCTATTCAAATATGAACTCGGAGTTTTTTGTCCCCTCGTGTTTGTTTCACCTGGCCTTGGTGGGTGGGCCACTCTGCCCTCGAGGGGTGTTGCTTCTCTCAACCTAGTCCTTCACTCGGCCAAAATATCACATTGGGATGCAGGACTGCGAATAATCTGGACCCGAAATAAAAAAATATCCAACAAGAACCAACAAGCAAAGTTGGTTTTCTCTGCGTCTGATGGCGGAGTCTGGCAGTGGGTGAGTAAAGCAGTGATCCATTTTCAGTGTTAGTCCTTCGTGAGAGCCATTCTTCCTTCTGATTTAAATTACGCTACACCAATTCACCTTTGATGCAAGCAAATTTGCGTAAGTAAAGTTGGGTTAACCTCGTGTTGAACAATTTATCGAATTCAGCTCCTTCCTTTTAGAAGCTACAATAAATAAGAAAGGTTTCATTCGCGACAATGTTTAGTTTTGATTTTCCCTTGTACATTGTACTTAGGAAACACTAGTCTTGAAGTTCGCTGGAACGCTTCCAATTTTTTTCCCTTAAAAACAACCCAAGGCCCTCATACTTAATCGAGACAGGAATCTTGCTTTTCACCCGGGTTTTCAACTCAGATATAGTTTTTGTGCCATGAGCGAGTTAAAGTGCTTTATGTTGTGAACGTACGTGAGTTTACATGGTACGATAATATGTTCCATTTTATTAAGCAGTCGTACATTGCACCGACTTTAAAACGCTTTAAACTTAAAATTTTCGATTTTGACATATCTTTTCATTTAGAATACCCGGGGTTTTTAAACGTATTTCTTCTGGTCAGCGCTGACAGTATGCAAAATATATTTTTCTTGTTTCATTTGTTGTACAATTCGTGTCCAACAGAGTAAGCTTTTGTTTTTGGCACTGAGTTTGGATGTTGTGCATAATTAATGGTTCTTTTGTAAGCTCTTGGACAGGTTGAACTAATGAAAAAGTGTTTTGCTTGACACGTTTGTGTTCTGAAATGATACGTTCAAGTCTTGTTGTTTTGTTGTTTTATACAGTTTGTTTAAATCCTCAGATAGGCTTAGAGAAACACACTACACGCAAGTAGCCGAGCTACTCTTGGTGTGTAGTGTGGGAACGCTGGATAACAACACTAAAAAACAAACTACACTACGTTAAAAATGACAAACAATAGCAACTTCAGATAACAAAATTTAGGTTTGGAATGAAATAACACAGGATTATGATATATACCGGTGGTTACATCTTATTTTCCTTTACTGTGGACATCCCATCAATAATTAGTACATTCATTCAGGAGCTGCGCATGATGATATTTTAATCCCCACACCCATTCTTGTCTTCTATTACAGTCACAAGCTGTTCTGATGTGCATACAGTGTAGGGATGAGTTAAATGTGATAGGAGGAAAAGCTGTCTGAGGGAGAATCTACTATTTGAAGCCTGCTAAACCAATGAACCTACATCATGGGAAATCACAAATAAGATGAACAACTCTTTGCCAGCTGTTTAACTTGTGATAAGCAGAAATGGCAGAAGAGAAGTACTTGGTCCGTCTCTTGTTGCGGTAAACACGTTCATTGCAGGATCGACTCGATGGTAAGAATTTTCAAATGGTTTCTATGTTGAATTTCGGTTTTGACCTCTAGAAGTTAACTTTCGTACTTGTCCTGTAAAAAGAGCAAGTTCAAACTTCTGAATAATTAGCAACTATTCACCAAAGTGGAGGTGGCTAATGGTGGATATTTACAGAGCCACAAAGCGGCCCGGTAAATATCCATCACAACCCACCGACACTGAGGTGAATAGTTGTTTTAGTATATACTAAAACAGTGAGATAATATAGCACAAAAAGATGATGTTAACTCAGTTATTCATACAATGATTACGACATTTTTGGGCGCAAATTCCAGGCTAATGGCTCGGAGGTGAATAGCAAAGGATATTTGGAGTTTAAGTCGCCAGTCAACACGCGCATTCAACGCTATCTACTGTTTTAGTACATGTAGGTACTAATCATGTTTTGAAGTTCTGGAGATTGCCGTCTGGAAACCTTAAGGTTAACTTAACCTTTATTATGATTGGGATTTTGACGTCACCCCTGTCTCTTCCCACCCTAAACTAAGTACATGTAGATAAATCATTATAAGGAAAAAGGTTATATAAGCATAAATGAGTCATTTTCCCTATCCTGTGATGATATTTTCGACTGTGTAAATGAGTTCTATTTCCAAAAGTGCGGCGGGTCTAAAACACAGGTCACATTCCCCAGGTCACTTGTTGCAGGTCATTGTTTTACCTTTTGGAAAGTAACCAAAACCCTCAATTTGGCTAACCCTAGGCCTAAGGTTGGATTTTAGGCCTAGGGTTAGCCAAATTGAGAGGTTTGGGCTATCAAAAAGGTAAAACAATGACCTGCAACAAGTGACCTGTGGAATGTGACCCATGTTTTAGACCCGCCACCAAAAGTGTACCTATTTTATCTGTCCAGAGAGACTTCAAGATGCTGTTTCATAATACACTGAATAAACGGCAAAACGATTTTTGCTGTCGCGCATGAGAAGAATAAATGCAACATAGTGTGCTGGACATTGGTACAATAGGGATGGCAAGGGTTTGGTTTCTTCTTCATTCTTCATTCAGTGAAGTGTTGTTTTATAAAGAACGTTTTAAAATATCTTGCACGGAAAGACAGAAAACTTTACTTCCTTTGTAACTTAGGAAGGAAGGAAGCTGTTGTTGTAGTGCATTGAATTTTAGTTTTGTTTGATGAAATAAAGCTATTCTTTCCTTTATTGACAAAATAGTCAAGCGCTAGGATTCGTCAATCAACTCAGTATCAGTTTCTCATTAGGAACAACACAGGAACGTTGTTTTTTTTTCTTATCATACATGTACGACCCATGCGGCCGCGCACGCTCTTTCATTGTAAAACTAGAGTTGTGACAATCACCAAGATGTAGTTACACAGTAACTGTTTCCCCTCAAATGTTTTGAAATCTTTTTGAAGGTTTCTCTGTAGTTCTCATATTCCAGGCATAACACTTATTCCTTTACCAGTGTACGAAAAATGAAGCTCTGTTGTTGACTTCGTGATCATTTAAAGGCTGAGTTGTTTTTCTCAATTTCCTTACCAAATTACTTTGTATTTATAGTCGTATAAAAATGACAACTTTCTTTAATTTTCCAGACATGTTTCGACGGTACATCCGTCATCTTCAGTATTACATATTTAGAAATCGCCGTTGAATTTAAAGCGGGCGCGATCTTACAAACTTCGTTACATTGCGTAACATCAATGTTGCGTATTGAAATTGAAATACTTTGTATTTCTTTTTAGTGAACTTAAGAAAAGCTAAGTTCCAAAGGTCTCGACAATTTTCCATAGATTTACTACAGCAATCAAATCCACGGCACGGCACGGCACGGCACGGCATAGTGTTTTTGACATTGGTACAATAGGGGTAGTAAGGGTTTGGTTTTTCTTCATTTTATATAGTGTTCTCTGTATAAAGAACGTTTTAAAATATGTTGACATGTACTGAAGGACAGATAACTTTAATTAATTTTTTCTTCAAAAAGGAACTTGTTGTTCTAGTGTGTTGAAACTTAGTTTTGTTTGTACATGTATTTTTCCTGCAGTAGAAGAATACAGTTATTGCTGTTCAATCAAGGTGCTGGAGCTGATTTTGCAAGTAAGCTTTTAAATTTAAAATCATAGGTGTTTTCCATAGCACTACATTAGCATACTGAATTTATTTATTATTTTAATAAGACTTCTTTGAGTGAAATAAAGCTATTCTTTCCTTCAATGATAAAATATATGTAGTCAAACGTTGGGATTTCGTCGGTCAACTCAGTATTTATTTAGTTCCACATTGGGAATTAAAAACGCAGGAACTTTGTTTATGTTAATAAACTGGTTGTTTCAAATAACTTGATTCGATCAGAAACACTCTTTTCTTTTGGGTATCACTATTTATTTCTTACCAGTACATAACTGTGTCACAGTAGAACCTGGATACGTTATCATTTAGGTGTAAGGTTTTAATGACTGTGATACTTGCATTTAAACAGGGGCCGCTGAGAGGGAGGGCTCCACCCCCTCCCACTTTGTTTTCTCCAAAATCTCTTACCCCTCCCCTCACGCTTCCGTGATGCATATCAAAACCTAGCCCCTCCCCCCTCCTTCCCTCCAAACGTACTCGGCAGCCCCTGTTAAAGGTTTCCACGGAATTAACTTTTACAGGCTGCTATCATCAAAACAAAAGCGTTTCACCTTGTCAAGCCCTTTATTTTCTTCTTTACTAAGGGTTTACTCCATTTTGGGTTTCCTGATTTTCCATACATACTATTCGGATGTGAACTTTGTCGGAGCGTGTAGTGTTCACCAGAAACGATGTAACCAAACATTGATTTGTACACTGTCTTTTTTCGTTAGTATAGGCGTCTCCCAACTTGGGAAAATCAGACCATAAATGAAGTTTTTAAAATCGTTTGCTTGGAGGAGGAGGCTCATACCAGTTTTAACACTTTCAACAAACTGTACTATTTGGAAGGATTGATTCTACCAAACCTTTTCACTTAATAATAGTGTTATGATACCAAATGAGAGACCAATAGATGCTTAACAAGGTGCACTTATAATGTGACGTAACGGGTTACCATGGGTTATCACCTCACGAAAGAAGGGTAGGCTGTAATCATGATAAACAAAAGAGCCACCTAAAACCAACCTATATTTTGTCTTTAAACGCGTATATCTCAAAATCTAACTTGGTGACCCCCATTTTTAGTCGTGGGTATGCGAAGCGTATAAATGACTATGGTTTGGGGTCAGAATATGCCAATTTGTCACTCACTCAGTTGAATTCAAATTGATATGGCGACAATCAATATTGATTTTTCGACGCTTCAGTTTCCAAAGTAATGCCACAACGAAATAATTGTGTTGAATAATCTTCGACTTTTCTTATGTTACCGAACCATTGCTCAATGGGATACTAAAGGTATCACTGTGCTATGTGTGTTGAAAATGAATGCAAAGAGACATTTTCTCGTTGATCTGCCAAGTTCAAAGGTCCACTGGTAGTAGCAAAGGAGTACGCCATGAGATTTCCGTGGACTGGACAGTGACAACTGTGTTCACCAAAAGCCAACCTCTGTTCTTTTAGTTTGTTATTATTTCATCATTCTATTGATTATATTCGATACCTATAAGGTGTACTTGTAGTTTATTTAAAAGCTTAAGGCCCCTAAATGTAAAAGATGGGTATAAAACCACTTGATAGCAGTTTACAAAGATGAGAAATATAGAGATATTTTCGGTATCACCTTGATGTAGTTGAACAGAAACATTCCTTTACGATAAGAACGAACAAACTCACTCTTTCCTCGGTAAATGGCTGTTCTCTGGTACTTTATAGGCTTTTAGGAACCTTCTAAAAGGGTTAAAGGAGCCCAAAATGCCAGTGAGCAATTATTTTCACCTGACTCTTTTGCATCTATAAAATGCAACCTGTTTCATGAGCCGCTCCAGATTTCGTGAAAGGTTGAAGAGTTTTGGAAACAATCCTTGTCTTTACTTTTTCAATAACAATCAAACACGAATTCAGTCATTATTTCCTAACAAGATCAGAAAGCAACTGATTGCAACAGAACTTCCATTTTGTAAGTATTGTATCCACGACTTCTTCACAGTTCTCCTTTGATTTATTACTGGAGAGCGATTAGCATGCTTTGACAAAACTTTCAGCAAAGGTTGAAAAATATTCTCTGGAGCAGATTCATAGTCATCTTCACAACTGAAAAATTTTAAGGTGGCTCTGAATCGGCTCCAGAGATTTTTTAAACTTTGCGGAGAATTTTGTCTTTATAGCGTGCTAATCACTTTTCAGCATTAAAAAAAATGGGGGTCACTGAGTTTGTTTTTGAGATATAATTACTTAAGCACAAAATATAGGGCTTTTTTAAGATGGTTCTTTTGTTGCCATGGTAATTTATTATGTCACGGTAACATGTGCATCTTGTTAAGCAATTATTGGTGTTTGACTTGGTAGCATAACATTGCCATTAAGTGAAATACATGTAATAATACACTCCGTCCAAATTGTTGAGCCACCTTAAAAGGGGCTAATAATAAGTTTGTTATCTTCCAAACATCTAGTCTTTCTTCAGTGACCATTTATCTAATGATACATGTATATCCCTACATCACCAAATATGTTGTAATCGTTTCATTTTGATGTCTAACCTATTAAACAAGTTTTTCTTGGTTGTGACTTTCTCGTCAGTTTTTGAGAAGACATCCCTTAGGACAAACGTTGACTGATCAGTTCACAGCACCGAGTCTTTATGATGCGGGTAAGGAACCAAGCCATCATTGTTCCGACTTAAACTGAAATGGTTTATTCTAAGGCCAGCACAACTTTCAACTTGTAACTTGTTTCAGAAGGTCAAAAAGTTCTTTCAGTGAGTCAATATAATTATTTGAAAAGACGGTTGTGTCAATATAATTATTTGAAAAGACGGTTGTGTCATTTATCCTGTTTGATTAGAGCTGATAGTTGAAGGCAGGACTTTCTCAAGAGGAATAGCTACAGCTTTTGCAGAATTTGCTAGTGGTTATTTAACCCTTTAAGCCCCGAGGGGT
The DNA here is from genome assembly GCF_036669925.1 of Montipora capricornis. Classification (NCBI taxonomy): domain Eukaryota; kingdom Metazoa; phylum Cnidaria; class Anthozoa; order Scleractinia; family Acroporidae; genus Montipora; species Montipora capricornis. The sequence continues at coordinate 1,161,397 of NC_090896.1, read as the reverse complement.
TCTCCATTGACGAGTAAAATCGTCTGGCGTTAGACAGAGTAAAATCTATAAGTGCCATTTGGCACTATCGGGGCTTAAAGGGTTAAACGGGGACATAGGTTTTGGATGCTGTTAGCTTAACCCTTTAAGCCCCGAGGGGTTCTCCATTGACGAGTAAAATCGTCTGGCGTTAGACAGAGTAAAATCTATAAGTGCCATTTGGCACTATCGGGGCTTAGGGAAATTGGCCTCCAGTTCTTCAAATGTTTCTGTCTGTCTTTTTTAGGGTATTAACGATAAAGCATTATTTTTAGAAGCATTCTGAGTACAGTGAATGAAGAGTTCTTTATTTTTAAGGGACTAACCGGGAAAAGATTAAATAAATTGTTGCAATCCCAAATTGTAGTTTTCATTTCCCCGCAAACTTTTTGTAATCTTTTTCCTCTCCCATTGTGTTAAGGTTTCTCTCATGTTCTCATATTCTAGGCTAAACACTAAGTTAATTGTTCCTTTCTCATATTACAAGAAATAATGGGTTACGTGTAGTTTTTGTAGTAGAGTAGGAGCTACGCTATTGGTGGTAACATGGCAACGTGAAAAATAGGAATATATTAGTTAAATGAAAAGCGTTCGTTAATACCGTGAGGATTAAGGGTGATGAATTTTTGTTCCAGATTCTTGCAGCTTTCTGTCGTACCTAGATGTAGGAGAGGAAATTGTGCACTGGGACATCTAAACCAAAGCAACTTAATTTAAATGTTCTTTGTTTTAGATGTTCCAGTGCACAATTTGCTCTTCAGTATGGCGGTTTTTGTACCGTGTGAACGCCAGCTGGAAAGGGCCCATTGTATTCTCTAAGTGCATTTGGTTTAGACAAAAAAAGAACTGGTCACAATTTACCACCAAATTCCACCATATTTTGTTTTCCTTTGATCCTTAGATTCCCATAGGTAAGTCGGTAACCCCTCGTCTGATTGCTCGAAAGTGATAAAAGGGTTGAGATATCTCCGCGAAGATAATTTGCACTGAAATAATTTCGAGCTATCACTCAAGTATGGAAAACTAAGTGTCTCCGAATCTGCTTCAGCGAATCTTTGCCGACTTTCATGTTACCACACTTTCATTATTTTTATAAAAGTGAGGACACATTTGAAATTAAATTTGCAAGACGTGTTTCGGTTGTGCAACGACCATCTTCAGTTGAAAGTAGAATTAATTTGAAGTTACATTTGAATTTATAATATGCTAAACAAAGATAAATAACAGCGTGAAATAAATTGAGGTAACAAAAGAGTGTACAATGGAATGTGGTGATTAGAACGAGAGAGTTAAATTAACATGATAAAATTGCTTTTTTAAAGAAGGTTGCTCCCAGGAAATATGTAACGCTTCTTTTATCTCGACCTGGAATTTACCTGTGCAAGCTGTTCTTGCTATGTCAGCGAAACTAGCCGACACCTCTCGACATGCATTCGTGAACACCTAAATAGGGACAGGACCTCACATATCTTTCAACACCTTCAACAATCCGAGGCATGCCGTAACTCCTGCTCTGCTGAATGTTTTGAAGTTGTAAACCGTGCGACCACAAAATTCCAGGTGAAGATAAAAGAAGCGTTACATATTTCCTGGGAGCAACCTTCTTTAAACAAGCAATTATATCATGTTAATTTAACTCTCTCGTTCTAATCAACATGTTCCATTGTACACTCTCTTTTGTTACCTTCTCAATTTATTTCACATTGTTATTTATCTTTGTTTAGCATATTATAAATTCAAATGTAACTTCAAATTAATTCTACTTTCAACTGAAGATGGTCGTTGCACGACAGAAACATGTCTTGTAAATTTAATTTCAAAAGTGTCGTCACTTTTATAAAAATTGTTGTCAGTCTGCTTCTTTCCAGAACTTTCATTATTTTAGTGAAAAAAGCAAATGCAAATGAGAATCCTCTCCCCCCTCACCCCTCCAACTCACAAAGAAAAGAAATATTAAGAGTTCCTTGTGTTTGGCTAATAGTACCTTACAAGTTGTTTTCCCTTTGCTTTCGTTTCAGGTGTCGAGAAGATTTTAAAGGAAAAGTAACTCTCCCACAAGAAAGCAAAGCAGACCATAATACTTTCACCCAAGAGCACCCCCTTGAACAAAGGTTCAAGGTTCACAGTTCACAGTTCACAGTTCACAGTTCACGAGATGCGCTGAAAAGCATGGCCCCCAATTACCCCTCCCCACTTCCTGGCATTACCAATGCCATTTGGTTATATTTGTCTTGTTATTAGAAGGATTGACACTACAATACTTTATTACATAACAGGGATGTTATAGTACCGTGTGAAACACCAATTATTGCTGAACAAGATGCAGTCATTTTTTTGGTGTAACAAGTTACCATGGCAACAAGAAAGCCTTGCAAAAAAAAACACCCTATATTTTGGCTTTAGTTGCCCATATCTGAAAAATGATCTCAGTGACCCCAATTTTTTATTGCAAATAAGTGATCAGCAGGCCAAGACGAAACTCTCTGCAAAGTTTAAAAAAATTCTGTGAAGTGGATTCAGAGCTACATTAAATTTTCAATTATTTAAGGTGGCTCTGGATCCGCTCCACAGAATTTTTTTTAAACTTTGCGGAAAGTTTCATTATGGCATGCTGAGTACATTTCAAAAATAAAAAGGGGGGTCACTGAGTTCGTTTTTGAGATATGAGTAGCTACAGCCAAAATATGGGGTGTGTTTGCAGGGGTTTAGTAACCTTTTACGTCACAAAAATGACGGAATCTTTTTAAGCAATAATTGGTGTTTGATATGGTACCACAACATTGCTTATAAGTGATAGTGTTGAAGTGTCAATCCAAGTTTTAAGACTGGTTTGAGCCACCTTGAATCCTTTTATTTTATAAAGTGCACCTAAACTCAAATATTTTTCATTTCTAATTTCGATCTCTCCACCAAAAGCAAATATATTTTGCCATTTGTACGAGTTGTACCTCAAAATTTTGTTTTTTGTGTGCCACGCAAGTTACGCAAAGTTAGCAAAAGTGGTAATCATTTGGACCCACGACTGAGCTGTCAGAAGCATGGGCCTGTTCTCAATTTTACGTAACAAACTGGTTTGCAATGCAAAAACTCTTTGAAAACTTGAATGCAAAGCAGTTTGTGACCTAAAATTAAGAATAGGGCCATGCCTTTCATAGCACGGTCGTGGGTCCATATGACTGCCATGGCTTGTGCGACACATGAAAAGCAATATTTCAAGGTGAAAATTGCTTTAGGTGGAAAGAATGATCTTGGCAATAAAAAAAAAACTGCCTTTAGGTGCACTTTAAACAAACTCGGTAACCCCTAATCGTGGTAAAGATGCATCTCTGCCAAACTGTTCAATTTTCTCTGAAGTGAATTTGGAGCTTGTACTCAAGTAATTATGGAAAATTTAAAGTGGCTCCGAATCTGCTCCAGCGAGTCTTTCGTAACTTGGCAGAGTTTCATCTTACCACACTGAAAAATTCGGGCAGCTTGAATGGGATTCGAACCCAACACAGTTGGGAGCAATGAATAAAACGTATGTATTAGAAGTGCGGGATATATACAAAAGTTAGAAGTGTTCCTTGCACATATCAGGACAATTTAAGCAGTTGTCTCTTGTAAAACAGACTTAAGTTGTCCTGATAAGTGCAAGAATAACTTCTAATTTATGTCTATAACAAGCACTTCTAACATGTACGCTTACTTACATACTGCTTCAACGGGATTCAAACCCAACCAACTGGGACAGAAAAACACAGTTGGGAGCAATGAATAAAACGTACGTATTAGAAGTGCGGGATATAGACGGAAGTTAGAAGTGTTCCTTGTACATATCAGGACAATTTAAGCAGTTGTCTCTTGTAAAAAAGACATAAGTTGTCCTGATAAGTGCAAGAATAACTTCTAATTTACGTCTATAACAAGCACTTCTGATATGTGTACGCTTATTTACATTAGTGACAAAATGACCTTAAGATATAAGCAGATGTCTGGACAATTTAAACAATTGTCTCTTATAAACATCTGAAAAATTCAGACGGCTCCAACGGGATTCAAACCCAACAAACTGAGACAACGCGACACAGTTGGGAGCAATAAATAACACATACTTATTAGAAGTGGGGGATATAGATGAAAGTTAGAAGTGTTCCTTGCACATATCAGGACAATTTAAGCAGTTGTCTCTTGTAAAAAAGACATAAGTTGTCCTGATAAGTGCAAGAATAACTTCTAATTTACGTCTATAACAAGCACTTCTGATATGTGTACGCTTATTTACATTAGTGACAAAATGACCTTAAGATATAAGCAGATGTCTGGACAATTTAAACAATTGTCTCTTATAAACATCTGAAAAATTCAGACGGCTCCAACGGGATTCAAACCCAACAAACTGAGACAACGCGACACAGTTGGGAGCAATAAATAACACATACTTATTAGAAGTGCGGGATATAGACGGAAGTTAGAAGTGTTCCTTGTACATATCAGGACAATTTAAGCAGTTGTCTCTTGTAAAACAGACATAAGTTGTCCTGATAAGTGCAAGAATAACTTCTAATTTACGTCTATAACAAGCACTTCTGATATGTGTACGCTTATTTACATTAGTGACAAAATGACCTTAAGATATAAGCAGATGTCTGGACAATTTAAACAATTGTCTCTAATAAACATCTGAAAAATTCAGACGGCTCCAACGGGATTCAAACCCAACAAACTGAGACAACGCGACACAGTTGGGAGCAATAAATAAAACATACTTATTAGAAGTGGGGGATATAGATGAAAGTTAGAAGTGTTCCTTGCACATATCAGGACAATTTAAGCAGTTGTCTCTTATAAAAATAGACTTAAATTGTCCTGATAAGTACAAGAATAACTTGCAGCTATCATCCATATCCCGCACTTCTAATAGGTATGTTTCATTGATCAACCCTTTCACCAAAATTCATTAGAAAGGCTGGTTATACACGAAAGTTAGAAGTAATTCTCGCACTTATCAGGACAACTTTCGTGTATAACCGGCCTTTCTAATGAAACGTACGTATTAGAAGTGATTCTCTTACTTATCAGGACAATTTAAGTCAGATAACTTCGAGAATCACTTCTAGCTATCGTCCATATCCCACACTTTTAATATGTAAACTTATTTAATGTTTCTCCAGTCAAACTAATTAACTTAATAATATTTAATATCAAACATTTTTGTAATTACTTACAATGTAAATTATACAAATAAAATACATTGATTGTTTCATTCACTTCTGTTGCCTTACTTGAGACTTATATATTTATATACACACAGATTTTTACATAAATGACACTTATATTATACCAAATTTTCACAAAAACCCTAATTCAGACTTATATTTTATATAATACACAATTTTTTTTTCTTTTCCTCAAAAACACTTATATTTACAAATATATAGCAAAATACACCAAAAAAATTTTTTTCACAACCATCCAACGCAAAACACCCCACAAATGTCTATTAATAAAAACTGAACTTTATACATAAAATTCCTATGCAAATCTTTACATAGCAATTAGCCTGCAACAAAAAAGAATAAATACAGCAAAATTAATAACAACATTTACATAAAAAAGAACAAATCCAAAATCACATATTCCCCTGAATTAAACTACACATTAACGACAGAATAACACCAATTTTTTCATACACTTAGTACTGAAACTCCAAAAGACAGATCTTATAGACAACTACAACATTTTCTACACAAATTTCAGTTAATGAATGTACAAACCATTAATTAGTTACTAATTATGCTAACAACAAAATGTACATATTAAAAACATAATTTTAGATTTACATAATGTAATTGTTGACAAAAAACTTTGCATGAACAATTACATTATGTAAATCTAAAATTATCTTTTTAATATGTACATGTTGTTGTTGTTAGCATAATTAGTAACTAACTAATGCTTTATACATTCATCAAAACAACAAATTGCAACTCCCTGGAAGTTCTAAATAACAAAGAAAGAAACAATACAAACTTAAATGAAGACAAAATCTCGTGAATCACACATCTCACCTGTACAAATAATTCCACAAACTTAATATGTTCAAAACAAACATCAATAAATTAGTCCTTAATTAATTGAAAACTTCCTACTGACAAATTCAAAACAGTACAACATAAGCAACAAAGAAGACAGACCCTGGGAACGAGGTTGCATAATCCCATCACTGGCTACATATTCCAAACAGGGGTGAAAACAGATTACTTGTATGCTTCAATGAAACTTACACAGAAACAAAATACCATAATTATAGAGGTTTCACATGGCACCTGGGTCAAAATAATGTGCTCTCTAATTATTATTATCAACACAAAGGCCGCTTCTCCAAACTTGGCAGATAACTTACCTGGCTTTCAATGTTCTATATTCCATGAAACAATAGACTGAAGAATAACTTGGATCTGTGGAGTGAAAAAAGTCATGACCCATTACAGACAATAATTAATGTGCCTTCAAATATAGGTATTAACCAAAAAACACCTTACTACAGCTGTATATGTACATCAAATTAATTAGAAAAAAGCACTTGCACAAGAGGAGCATGGCATCATCGTCTAGCACATCTTTCAAACAAGGCATGAAGACAACTGAGTCAGTCTTCAAATAACCAGGGACATCTGCAATTGGTTAGTCTTCTCGGATAACACGTATCACAGCCCTGTGCAACATACATGTAAACAGCCCACGCACTGTTCACAAAGAATAGGGCATGGATGCTCAGAGATACTACTATAATAGCTACATCGAGCAACTTTAAAATCCAACAGTAATAACAGCATGGGAATGGATATACAAAATGCAAGGTTCAAAGTCTGCAAGCCCAAATCTCCTAACCCTAACAAGTGTCTTTTTTTAACTCATTACAGCCTTAAAACTTTGGTAGCTCAGTGTTTAGTTAAATTAACACGATAGCTTTGAAATCCAAAGAAAAATAAGAATTGATTTTTTGGGGGCACTTTAAGATGAGATAACAAGGATGATCCTTCACTTAATCTTTGTCAGCAATTCATCTCATCTGTTGCTCATTGATAAATTGTTCAAACTATATAAGTCTGGCTACCTTTAAGTTTGCAGTTCCTTCCAAAAATTCACATGCTGTTGTATACTTCTTGGGGGTCTGGATCTCCAGCCGGCATTAGTGACTTGACTTTCTGCCCTCTCAGCTCCAAGATACATACAATTAATGCATTGTACAATATCAAAGCCAACCAACATTAATAATGGGCTAGGTGCCTTCGTGCCACAAACCTGTAAAGATATCACACAGGAAAACAAGGTTTCGATGATCTTTAAGAAAAATAGTAAGGAGCAAAATATTCCAAGCTTCCACGGAATCCAAATTCACAAGTAAGTGTTCTCCCAGGGAGCCGTACACTATAAATACTTAATATAATAATGTTAAAATTACAGTCACTGTTTATAAAAACTCTTAAGTCTTATCATGGAGCATACATATACCCAGACAGTATCCTTGTCCTTGTAGATTATTCCTCTTTGCAAACTAAAGAATGCGTGGATTTTGCAGAATAGACTTCCTTTCTGGAATGCTCTGCTGACACAAAGTCTAACTGTATAGCTCTAAAGTTAACAGGTCAAGCTGACTGAAGATTCTGTAAAGAGTCAATTTAACATCTCAAAATTGCCAAGGGTCTTAATAAAGTTATGAAATACGACCTCTTAGTCATACAGTTAATTCACTTGGGTGTCCATACAAAATTGGTTTTAATACTACAGTGCAACTCTCTGTGATAGTTAGAAATGTTCATGCCACTTTGTCAACAAAAATTAACTAGACATTAAATCAAAATATATCTCTTTCCCTGCATTTAGCATTGTTTTTAGATCTAATTGGCCTACATGTACCGGTACATCTAAGTGATTACTTGATTTTGGTTTTATAAATTAAATTCAAATAAAAACTGCTATTATTTGACCTGAGGAATTACTCTAATTTGTGTACCTTAGCATCACAGAGATTGGAAGGTTCTAGTGATCTAATCCACCTTTTCAAGGCAGAGTAGCCAGTGCTGAGAGGTAAAGTCCTGACAACATTATGGTAGATGGGAGAAGACAGCTGAAGCTCCTATTCGAAATCCCTGTGAAAAGACCCATAATTAACACGTACATAGATTACATGTAAAAGTGAATTATCAGAACGTAAAATGGTGCCTTGTGTCACGTTATCTAAAAGTGACAAATTCTCAAATCTTCTTTCAGGAAAGATTTTTTCAAAGTTCTTCATTAGGACTCTCCTGTTCCTTAATTAATTAAGTCATGTGGTTCAAAACATCAATGTCTTTATGCATGGAGGCAAGGCAGCCCCAAAAAATTACATGACAGTGTATACACCTCCAAGACAACAGTTAACTATAACTACAATAATTATTATTTACATATATCTACCAAAAACGACTACCCTTCGAAGCCGAAGATTGATGGCCTGTGGTCAGCTAACACAAACATACAAAATTCTACTTTACAGGATTGTGAGTGACAAAGGAAACACACTATTATTTAGCTCAAATGATGCAGATTCCGGTAGTGGGCTTTGTCTGGATTTGACTGACAATTACTGTCTGTAGACAAATTCGGTTCTTGGCAGTGTTCGTTATACAACTACATCATTTAACCACAGCTGCATACTGTTTTACAACAACTCATGCTGCTCCTTCAATTTGCCAAGGCTTACAGTAGATTAGTTGGCTTTAAATTCAACCAAATCCTGGTCCCACTATCTAAAGAATGACCAATGTTAACAATTCACAGCTAAACATCAATTGTCTCAATATGAACGCTCAAAGCATTGTCAACAAGATCGACAAACTACAAGTTCTCACTACAAACATGGATGTGTTGGCTAACACCGGACATCAACAGCTTTAAGATCTTGCCTAATATGAACTTCACTATTCATAGAAGAGACAGCTTTGACTATAACAACAAACGTGGAGGAGGCATCCTGCTAGCAATTCGTAATACAGTGTACAGTGCCATGGGTTGGAAGGCCTGATATCGAAACCTCAGCTGAAATTGTTATTTCTGAGCTTCGCCCGTCGTGCAAGAAAAAAACCTTAATGGCACTCTTCTTCTGAATCTACTTGAAAGAATTCACTCCATTGACTAATGCGCAAGCAATGCACCTCACAGCTTTCTGGTATCTTGTGGGTTCAATTATCTTGAAACACCCTTCTCTTTCAAATGAATAAAGCAGTTCTCAGTAGGCCTTTTGCAGCTTGTGATCATACTGGAATACCCAATGGGACATCTAAAACAAAGAAAATTTCAATTAACTTGCTTTGTTTTAGATGTCCCAGTATAGCGGTTTTTGTACCATACATGTATGATGACTACGCTGCAAACATATAATTATTGAAATACAATTTGAGTCAAAAAATTGAACTCATAGTCCTTGATCCACTGCGGCCTTGTCTGCATGTCTGCTTGAGTGGTATCTTGGCAACATTATAGATGTTTCCCTGTATTTCTACCATCCAGCGGTGCTTTGCACATCATCGTTTTGGTGATCTTCACGGCTGCTTCCACCTTTCCATTGGACTTGTGATGTTCTAGCAGATGTGGAATGGGCTAACCGAATCCCTAGTCTCTTGTGCAATTCCGTACCTTGCAAAATGCCCTTTGAATTAAATTGGTAATGACCTGTCTAGTTTGTGGTGGTGTACATAACTACAAACAAATTGACACTGATCTTGCTCTGTTTCTTCCTCGTCATACTGTTTCAGTGTCTCTTTCTTTTATCACTTTCAATAAAAACAGCATTGTTTGCATTCATTAAAGTTCATTGCTCTATCGTTTCTATATCCTAAAACTATCTGCCCGATTACCATCTGTCATCTGATAGAGTTTTAGCAGTAAATGAAACTATGGTTGTGTGGAGAAATTGTCACAAGTGTACTCACACTTATTCCAGAACAATAATTTTAGTACCACAATGAATTTCTGAAGAGATGCTGCTCACAAGCAGTGAAGAGCACAAAGACCCATAGTAAATACAGTGTAACTTGACTGCATTCAAATTTGTGGACAAAAAAAAGAAAAAGACTGCTGCTGCATGGGTTGACACTCCATTGACTAACATGCATCCATTTTTCCTTACAGATTACTGGTATATCATGGGCTCAATGTTATCAACATTAATAACTTTATCTTTTCAGTCTGTGGACGAATTCTGTGGTCTACACATAAAAGCTACTGAACCATACTTTCTTGCATATTATTATTCCTACTTTTGAGTGTAGTGGTTCAAATCTAAAAGTGTGCCCAGTTTAAATCAAAGCCGCTAAAACAGTTTTTTTCCGTGTTGCTGTTTACCACGTTGTACAAGAGGCTTTTTTTTTTTTAGTTTTCATACATGGTTAGCTAAAACAGAACAATTAATCTACCCTGTCTTTTGAAATACCTGCATTTACAGTGTGTACATGTATTGAAATCAAGAAGTGAGATTGAATTAACAAGTGTGGATGCCAAAAATGGGAACCTCTTGTAGACTACAGTTGTGTACATGTATGTAAATCAAAATTACTAGTAAGAATCATCCTTAGGCTAGTTAGTTAATAAATTAATTAATAGTGTATGTTAATGTACAGCGTAGTTAATAGCAGTTGTTATTGTAGCTAAGGTAATCATACTAATCAAGAGTGTACATGTAGGCAGTAAAAATAGCTCAAGTTTCCCAGCACTTAATATTTAATGAGCCAACTCTGCCATCATGTGCTGGATCGGACATGAACAAAGGCAGATACATGTAGAGAGCATAAAATAGCACACTGACCACCGCCACAATTATTGTCAGAACAAAACTCCACACGTTTTGCCGCCCAACAGAGGCCCCATAAATGGGATGCAACAGCCACAGGAAACAACTCCTTGTATGCAATTGACAAAGGCTTCTGACTAGAGAACAATTCACCATTAAACCACTCATTATTAGACTGGTAAGGGAGCCCACTGTGGGGATAGCAGGAAACTAAAACCATCCCTAGAATGGAAAAATTCACGCCACCAGGAGAGGTCTAAGCGGAAATAGAGTGGTGAAGTGTGACATCACAAATATTAAAAATTATGAAATTATGGGATTCATTAAAGTGGTACTATGATCAAAAAATCATTTCCTTTTTTTCTTCAGATTTTGAAAGCGTGTTTGCTTAACACCTAACTGGCAAAATTTTGAGCTTTGAGTTTTATCCAAAGGCTGTTTATTTTGAGTGTAAGTTTTGGATTTCACGGTCCGCCATTACTCACGTTCAAAACTGGCCGATTGGACCTCAGAGGGTTGGATCTAGAGAAAATGACGTCATTTACTCACTAGCTTAAAATTTCAGCGTGTAAACGCAATTTATTACATATGCAAAACACAGGTTTAAAATTCTGAAAGCCCGAAACTCCCGTGCTGCATATTAATTCTGCCGCATACACACGCATTGCATTCTTAAACTAGTGAGTCTTTGACGTCATTTTCTCCTCGACCCAGCTCTCTCAAGATTTTAAAGTTAGTAATGGCGGACCAATAAATAAGAAAATTCCAGTCAAAATAAACAGTTGTCTTATTTAAAATCAGAACTTACAACTTGGGTCAGTTAGTGTTTAGTTAACATAGTTTTGAAATCCAAAGAAAAAACAGAATTGTTTTTTTGGTTGTAGTACCACTTTAAGATCTTTAGAAAGTACATGATGAAGAATGGTCATTTGCCAAAAATCAGCATCTTATTGCAGTTTGGGAATGAGATATTGGCCCTTTCATGCTACAGTGACTCCATACAAATCCTTGTCATTTTGTCTTTGTTCTAAACGGTTTAGAACCAAGACAAAATTACAAGGATTTGTATGGAGTTACTGAAGCATGGAAGGGCTAATATCTTGCACCCCATATTGCAACAATATGCTGATTTTTGGCAAGTGGCCATTCTTCATCATGTACATGTACTTTCAGAATATCTCAGTAAATCCCGTAATTTCATAAATTTTGTGACGTCATCACTTTACCACTCTATCTTGGTTGAGCCTAATTGGATGGTCATCCCGTCGAAAAGCTGACAGCAGGTTAATCATGTACGCCATAGAAAGGTGGGACCCTAGGGGATTACCTTACAAGCGTGTTGGAGATTGCTGATAAGAGATTCCAATTCTTTCCTTGTGCAATGCTGTTTTAGTGACCAGGATTCTAGAAGAGCAGCGATGCGATCAAACTTGTCCTGTGGAAGGTGAACCTGTAGCGTCATTGAGTCCAGCTCAATACCAAGTACCGTCAAACAAGCGGAGGGTCCCTCAAGTTTATCTGGATGAAGAGGAATGCCCCACTCCGAAAACAGTTGAACACAAGTATTGAGAATATTCTGGCAAACCGGAGCATTAGGAGGGACCAAGGTGTGAAAGTCGTCCAGATACTGTAACAAGAAGTTAATGCCATAATTATGTTTGAGAATCCACTCAAGAAGATCTGCAAGGGACGAGAAGATGTATGGAGCTGAGCGTAAGACAAAAGGAAGCACTAAATCGATTAAGTACTTTGCCTGCCACTTCATGCCTAACAAGTGACGATCATTGGAATGTACTGGGACATTACAGTAAGCACTCTCCACATCAAATTTTGCCAGAAGAGATCCTCTTCCAAGAGACATGATTCCATTGATAACATCGTCAACCTTCATGTACTGCACTGAAAAAGATTCTTTTGGATTTCCACCATTGACAATATGGCCTACTGGGCTAGATAAGTCTAGAATAAGCCGCTATTTCTTAGAGATGATCCCAAAGCGACTGATATGGAGGTTTGGAATAGGGGGTATGGAGAAGGGGCCTGCGACACGGCCTTTCTCAAGTTCCATGAGAAGATACTCGTCAATAACTGAAGGCTGAAGTGATGCAAAGGCACGTTCTGTCTTACAGACTTTAATGATACTGCCCGAGGGTTGAAACCGAGATGAAAACCATTGCTGAGACCCGAAATCACATAATCCACCTGGGTTTGATCAGGATGGAAGTACAGTTCATGCTGAAGTTTTTCCGCATTTATTGGAGTAACCCTAGAAGGAGAGACCAGATCTTGCTGCAGCGGTAGCGGCACTGACCAAAGGGCCAACGGCAGGTGCCATCATTCCAGGATCAACAAATATTAGTAGAGCTGGCCAACATCCTCCAGGCTGAAGATGGGACATCAGAAGACAGACTAGCTTGTAGCAGTGTTGCACGAGTATGGAAGTTATATAAGTCAAGATTCATAAGAGACCAGTCCACCAAACCTGACGCAGCTGCATCTTTACAGAAGGCGATGTCATAGTGCAGCCAAGCCTTCCCAGGGAACTGGCGGGAGGTCTTCAGGATGAGGAGTTTATACTGTGTCATGTCCTGCCACCTGGAAGGATGAGCACTGCAGAGAATCCACGAGTAGACAGTGAAAGCTCCAATCCATGTTACTATGTCGGTGATCTCTTGGATTCGATTTTTGGAAGAAGTTACAAGAAGTCTCCCATCCGGATAAGTTTGGGGTTCTGTTTCCCGCCCTTTCAGATTCTCGGCTAACAGGTCGGCTAGATCAATGAACTGGCCTGTCCTGATCTTCGTCACTAGCTTCTCTGGGATCGGGGAGTATCCTGGACCAACCACAAACGGCCTATGAAGTGATGACGTGGCCCAAAGCACTGCCGTGGAGGGGAATGAAAAGCCCAACGAAAACGATGATGTTAACCGCTGGGTAGAGGTGGACAACGCAGAATTACCTAATGTGCAATAAGTGGAGACAAAGGAAGGCACAAAGATGTTACCTGTGGATGAACCTGATGGAAACGACAGCGGTGGAGAACTGGCAATGGAAGTAGATGGGATTGAAGTCGCGCTCAAAACCAAGTTTCCTGCCAAAAAGCGTGTCGCTGAGCCAGAAGACGTCGAGTGACTTTGCAAAGCCACCAAAATCTGAGGTAACGAATCGCCTAAAGCCTGTGAAAAGGCCTGAGTAAGATCCTGCTCTGACAGGGTGAAAGTAGGAGCCGTGGTCACTGGAACTGCAGGAGTCAATAATGAGTTTGTACCCGAAGATGGCGGAGCCAAAGACGAAGGTTAGTCAGAATCCAACATGGCGGCCACACTGTTGTTTGTAGAACACCCCGGAATACGAGTCATTTGAAACGCCCAGTGGAAGAAAAGCTTGCAGAAAAACTTGCGGTAAAAAACAAGAAAACAATCTTGAGACAGCCTCCAAGGAGTCCCCATGCTCAGGAAAACGCTAATGCTCAGAAAACGCTGACTAAAATGGCAACAAAACTGCTACAACACCCTATGGACCAAGAACGGTATATTGCTGATGACAACAAATCTGCTATTTGCAGACAAAAGCTTAAATTCTCTCAAGATTGCCATAAATAATGAATTAGCTAACGTCTGTGATTGGCTGTTAGCAAATAAGTTGATTTTAAATATTAAAAAAATTGAATTATGTGATATTTCACCCTCACCAAAGAAAGGGTGTATCCAATTTTAATCTTGAAATATTAAATTTTGATCATGAGCACAATGTGTTTAAACACCTTGAATGCAGGAAATTTGTTAAGTACTTTGGGGTGTTAATTGACAATAATCTCTCTTGCAAAAAATCATGATGATGACATTGCACTAAAAATAAGCAAAACAGTTGGTATAATTTCACGTCTAAGACATTTTCTCCCAACTAATATTATTCTTAATATATATCGCTCCTTAATCCAACCATTCATCTCATACGGCCTCTCAGTATGGGGCAAAACCTCAAAATCGACCTTTTAAACCTAAAAAAAAAAGCTATAATAATGCTTAATTTATTTCCATAATAAAAGAGATCATGCCATTCCTTTGTTCTTGTGTTCTAATATTCTTTCAGTTGATGTGCTTTATTTAATTTAAAATCTATTTCTCTCATCATGCATGATATTCACAGAAAAAATGCACCCCCTAACATAATAAGATTTTTACAGTCAAGTTGATTCTGTGCACTCATAATACTCAATCAACTAATAGAAGCGAATTTTACATTAAATTTTCAAGACTGACACAACAGAGCCACTCGTTTTCACGACGTGGGTGTAAAATATGAAATGAAATCCTGGAAGCACTTATAAAAAAAGTAAAATTCCTTTTAAAAAATGTCTCCAGAAAGGACTAATGTACCCTGGTCCCAGAGGTTTTTCTTGAATTTTCCCCGCGTGAGATCGAGAGAGCCGCGAAGCGGCGAATGCAAGCTTCGCGACTCGCATTCGCCGCTTCGCGGCTCTCTCGATCTCACGAGGGGAAAATTCAAGAAAAACCTCTGGGACCAGGGTAGGACTAATGTGAATTAGTTCATGAGGATACACATGTACTTACGTTGATATCCACACCCTAACTAAAGACTTAAACTCGCTGCACTCAATTTTCATTAACCAGACATCACTGTTAAGATATATTTAAACACTATAACGTAAATAATCACAATGTTTCAAGTTATTATTTCTAGCACAGTTGGGTTAACTGATGCCATTTAATGTACATGTAGCTTTAATTAACTTTTTTTTTGGACTTCTATATATATTTTATTCCATGGTGGACATGTAAATGTTACCCGCCTATATTAGCCTTTGCCATTTGCAGGCCAGTGTACGTCTTTCTTATTGTATAAGTGGATTTTAAATACACTTTGAAACTTTGAAACTTAATTATACAGTACTTTCCTATGGTGAGGTTTGTAAGTCACTGGTCAAACTTTTACCATCCAA
Organism: Montipora capricornis; assembly: GCF_036669925.1. Lineage (NCBI taxonomy): Eukaryota > Metazoa > Cnidaria > Anthozoa > Scleractinia > Acroporidae > Montipora > Montipora capricornis. The sequence goes on along the minus strand of NC_090896.1, from coordinate 1,145,603 downwards.
TTAAGATCCAATGAATACTACTTCGCTGATGATGATAGTGACAAGTGATGTAGAGCATGCAATGCTACACAAGACTTTTAGTTCCATAGTACATGTACGACATTCTTCAGTGAGCTATGCTGTTTTATGTTATGCTGCTGCTTAAAAAAAAAAAAACAGAAGTTGCTCTAACAGTGTGTGTTTGTTTTGTGCTGTTGCCTTTCTAAGAAAATGTTCATCAGCTTGAAGAATGAGCTCATTGTTGAGGGTTGCCCTTAAATTAAAGCTATTATCCAAGGACAAAACCTTTATTATAATAAAAGTATTAAAACCTTTCACACCTACAATGCAGTTGTTTAATGCTGCATTAAAATAACTTAAGACTTCCCAAAATCCTCATCTTCCCCTTTTGAGAAAACAACAAAACAGTTTTAAAGAAATACCTTTGACTTGCATTTCATCTGCCATGTTGTAGTACTGTCCTGTTGTAACAATCCTCTATGATTGATCAGCTCACATCATCTGCCATCTTTGATCATGTGGGCAGCAGTGCATTGTGAAGCTCCTGAGATAAAACAAATATTGGACAGGATACCACTAAACACTATATAACATAAACAATCACAATATTTCAAGTTATTATTAGTAGTACGTTTGAGTTAACTGATGGCATTTAATGTAGCTTTAATTAACTTTTTTTTTTGGACATCTGAATATTTTATTCCATAGTGGAAACGTAAACACTACCTGCCTAGATTAGCCTTTGCTATTTGCAGGCCAAGTGTATTTCTTTCTTATTGTACATGTATAAGTGTATTTTTAAGTAAAATATGAAACTTGCAAGCTTAATTGTACTGGGCCTGGTTGGTCAAAAGCTGATTAATCGGCTTTCAAACAACAGCATCCGGTCACTTCGTTCCATGGTCAGTTCGTTCCAAGTTACAGTCAGATCCTTTCACAAAATACTCACAGATAGTTTGACCCCTAAACCCAAACTCAGGGTTTTCAATAAGAACTTTAGAATTCAAATGTACTTAGCGAATCATACAGCTTACACCAAGTACTGGACTGCTCCCTCAAAAACGTGTGTGATTGATCTTTGATATTGACAGGGAAACCAAAGTCGCCTCCAAAATTACTCAGAATTCAGGCCTCTCTTTTGTTTTTCATGAGAAAAACTTTCCAGATCCAAGGTTCATGTTCTTTGCGAATGTTTCTAGTGTTATTTGTAAAATTTGGGGTAACTTCCAAGGAAAAGTAGGCGGAGACTTAACGTGCATTAGACAGCGAATTTCGCCGGCCGGTCTTTGTTTTTCCCAGTACTTTCCTACGGTGAGGTTCATAAGTCATTGATGAAAGTTTTACCATCCATTAGATTTGACACATGAAAAGTTCGACGTTTAAACCAGGCCTTAATAGCCCTTATTCACGATAGCCACCATGCTGGTTTTTAAATTGTCATGCAAATTAGCCATGTGTTATGCTGGGGGGGGGGGCAAACAATGGCATAAAGGCATATTGCGGAAAATCGGCTCGTCGAAACATTGAATTAACATTGCTAAAAGTACATTTTAGAATTAATTACCTTTTATAATAATTTTCTATCTTTTGATTGCCTCCGACATTTTGACTGTCTACTTCGATATCCACTTAAGATCCAACGAATACTGCTGATGATGATATTGATGTAGTGCATGCAATGCTGCACAATCTTGAGTGTTAGTTCCATAGTATGACATTCTTCAGTGAGCTAAGCTGTTTTACATGTACATGCATGTTATGTTGCTGCTTAAAAAAACAGAACAAGGCTGTAGCTAGAAATTTTCGACTGGGGGGCAAGTTGTTACAAGGGTCTAGATATTTCGTCAGAAGTAAACATTATTTAGTCCAAGTTTAGAAAGACAGGTACTTTTAGAGGTTAAGGTTTTGTAAATTACTGGCTTTACCAGCAATTTCTGTTTACCCAATAAAGCTTTTTTTAATATTATTATTATTATAATAATATTATTAAACTATTAAACTATTGATGTATCGCTAACTAACAGATTAGTCCATGATGGTAATTTTTTTCGAATATTTTTTGGGGGGCAACTGCCCCCCTTGCCCCTCTGCTAGCTACGGCTATGCAGAAGTTGCTCTAACAGTGTGAGTTTGTTTTGTGCTGTTGCCTTTCTAAGAAAACGTTCATCAGCTGGAAGAATAACTGCTCATTGTTGAAGGTTGCCCTTAAATTAAAGCTATTAACCGAAGACAGAACTTTTTATAATTGTTATTAAAACCTTTAACACCTACAATCAGGGTCAGCCAGAGGGGCGTAGTGGTATACCAATATACCCGAAAAAAATTCGCCAAAATACCCAAAATTCATCCAAATATACCAAAACATTAATGAAAGCATTGTATACTGTATACCTGAAATTCAAAGAAAGTGATATACCTAATACCCGTATTTAAGCTGCAATATACCGTATACCCGATTTAAAAAGCCCATGTATACCGTATACCCAAAAACCCTGGCCGACCCTGTTCAATGCAGTTGTTTAACGCCGCATTACAATAACTTAAGACTTGCCAAAATCTTTATCTTCCCCTTTTAAGAAAACAGCAAAACAGGTTTTAAAAAATACCTTTGATTTGCATTACGTCATGTTGTAGTACTGTCTTTTTAAGTTGTAACAATCCACTATGATCGACCAACAGTCACTTCATCCGCCATCTTAGATCATCCGGGCAGCAGTGCATTATGGAGCTCCTGACGTTGGCCTGGGGCCCATTTGTCAAAAGTCCCGATAACTTTTCGGGCTGTGAAACTGCCAACCGCTTGCTTTGGAAAGCCGATTTTTTAACATGTTTTAAGGGTAACAAAAAGGAAAATGGCTGTGAAGCTTGACGACTTAAATCCTCTCCGTTCTTCAGATACAAAGGGAATTGTGTCACCCGAAAATGGCCCGTAAAGTTTCGGGACTTTCGAGAAACGGACCCCAGGCTACCACGCGGCATTTTTTCACAACTGCCATTAAGGACGGTGCCTACTAATTAAAGATATTTTTGCCCCGGTGTGTGATTATGCAGAAACTGTAGATCTTAACAAGTGTTATTGAAATCCAAAAAGAAAATTGGGGGTAACCACGCATTTTTCAAAGATAATTCATGAATAATATTTGTAAAAAGCTTTAAAATACAAAGCAATGTATGGCGTTCTTTCTCAAATTGAAGCTTAAATTATCCCTGAAAAATGCATGGCTACCCCCAATTTTCTTTTTGGATACCAAGAGTACTCACTAAGATCTACTTTCTCCAGATAGTTTCAAACCGCGCAAAAATATCCCTGTTTTAGTAAGCATCACCGATAGGAAATCTGAGTGTGTCGACATGCGCAGAACGTATGCGCAATAACAATAGTAGGCACCGTCCTTAAAGCAGAGAACCCTTTGATCAACTCCTCCCAGGCAACAAGGAAGAGCTGCATTGAAAACCGATATTCAGCACAGTACTTTTTTCTCAAAAACTTCCATGAGGATCATTAAGACCTTAACAAATTGTCAAGAAAAGATGCATTTCTACTTCATCTTTAAATACCAACTTCACATTTGGACCCCTTGTGGTTTTTTTAACGAGAACTTCTAAACAGTGTTTACAAATTCTGGATTTCGCAGCCATTCATAGGTTAGGTCACTGAGCAAACAGCTGTAAAATGGCCAATTAATAATTCATAAACCTAACAGCCGATCAAGACACCTATAAAACGTCGCGTGCATGACCTTTAATCGTATAAAACACTCTTAGGCCCGGTTCAAATGCCGAACTTTTCATGTACCAAATATAATGCAAATGAGCAAAAACAAGAGATTTTTCTCATTTGCATTAGATTCGACACATGAAAAGTTCGACGTTTAAACCAGGCCTTAATAGCCCTTATTCACGATAGCCACCATGCTGGTTTTTAAATAATTTGTCATGCAAATTAGCCATGTGTTATGCTGGGGGGGGGGGGCAAACAATATGTGTGGCTAAGATGTTCGTTATAACTTCTTGAACTTGTGTTGTTTGCCCCCTCAGAAATGTGTGGCTAATTTGCATGATAAAGGCAAATCTAACATGGTGGCTACCGTGAATAAGGTCTATTAGAGGTCTTTACATACAAGATAATAATGACACCCCGCTTGTTTTTTGTATGCTAATATCTTCCACTCATAATTTGAACCTTTGTTCCGACTTCCAAGGGACACGCTTTTTGTGGAATGTTTTTGAAGCCGTTCAAAAAAGCTCGCAGCATGTGTTTTATCGGGTCTAAAAACACTCGGCCACACCTCAGGTTAAACAACGAGCAAGAGGTTCTATTTTTGAGTAAAAATGATGATAGTAATTAATAGACCTTTTTGCAGATACGGCGGCCATTTTGTTTTCTATTGTTTCAAATGACATGTATTTGCCCCCTGGGCATCCCATAATATCTATTTGAAACAATAGAAATCAAATATGTTTCTACCATCATAACGGCTCAATGCACTTATTTTAAAGTTTATTTTTTGATTTAAAAAGTATGTTAATGAAAGCTTGCAGGGGTCCTGTATTACATTACTCTCAATGGTGTTGTTATTAAGATGTAGTACCAGATTTCAAGAGCAACAAATTAAACAGTTGTAAAAGCAAGCTTTGCACTACCAAAGGAAACAAAGACACGATAAAACGAAATATTGTTGCTAAAATACCTGTTAGGTTTTCAGTGTTGACCACGTTGTTTCGTTTCTCCTGGAACAATCGGCCACACCATGATCTGCGTTTAAACGGAAGGTGGGACCACAACATTAATGTTATGTCACTCCATAATAAAACATTTAAACTCACTTATCATTTCTTCGAAGGAAGAACCATAAAAACGGTTTTAAATTCTGTTCGTTCGTTCCACCCTAACGTTCCTTGAGTTGGAACGTGGCACAAAAACACCCACATAATTTTGAGCTAATTGACAATTTAAATTCAAAGCCCAGAATATGAATTCTTCAACCAGGTTGATTCCTTTCAAATGCAATTTTTAGGTTCTTTGGTACTTTTAATTCCAGATCCAACTTATTTATTAGTCAAATGATTAACATTATTTCCAAACACGAAGATCTATTATAGATAGGCGAAGATAGAGATAAATATAATACGACTCCATCTTTTATTTCCCCTCTCTCTCTCATCTTTCTCTCTCTTTCTATTTTGCATGTTACCTCATTGTTTTATTTAAAAAAGAAGGAAAAAGTTTACAAATCTTTGTAAATTCGTAGATATCAATTAAATAGTTTACGTTTCTCTGGAAACAATAGAAAAAACTCCCTAGCCGTGTGGCCGCATAGAACCTTTCGCTGATTTTCAGCGCAGCTATAGAGCGTTTTCACATGACATCACGGCGGCCATGTTGGTGTTCCAAAACAAAGAAATGGCGGCCATGATGGTGTACCAAACTAATCCTCTGGGAATTGAACTCCATTTTTATGCAAATACTTTCTTTTGTTTCAGCAATCCAATATGGCTGCTGGTCACGTGAGTGAAAATGCTCTATTTGTTAACCCCAGCTACAACCCCCACAGTCTGATATTCGTGTAGACTAACACAAGTCAGTTTTAAGCTCCCCTTCTCCCTTTATGAACGAATCGTTCTCTGTGAAGGTAAGGAGCCTGGTCACGTGATTGGAGTCCATGTTCTTTAACTGAAGGAACTGAAAATATTTGCAGACGAATAGCGTTTAGTCTTCGGAGAATGTGAATAACACGTCTAATGCGACAAACAACCTCCTCGCAAAGACGCTGAACATTAGTGTAATAGGCCTTTTGCAACTGACGATCACATGGTACAAAATCCGCCATGCTGGAGGGCAAGCTCATTATTATTCCCCCACTGGGTCATTAAAACAAAGGCAAGTCAAGCTTGACTGGTTCAGGTCTCTTTGTTTTAATGTCCCAGTGGGGAAATAATAATGAGCTTGCCCTCCAGCATGGCGGATTTTGTACCATGTGATCGTTAGTTGCAAAAGGCCTATTGTTGATGGGGAATTTTAGAATGGAGTTAGAGTTTCCCGGTATGAGCATGGGCGTTAGCTTTGAAGTTCCAAATTTCTCTGAGTGCGCATGCTCAGAAGTCACAGTCGTACTCCAATCTAAAGACTACCGTAATAGACCATATTCGTAGTCTCAGTTATGGACTGGAACTAGCTTGCAATGCAGGCTAATGCGGGGGAATGTATTAAAGAGTATTTGCATTAATTTTAAGAGATTCCCCCGCATTAGCCTCCATTGCAAGCTAGTTCCAGTCCAATACTGAGAATACGAATATGGTCCATTGCAAAATAAACAAACGAGGACGGGAGAAACTATGACGAATTTTAACTTTTAACAAAGTTGCTTTTTTACATACCTTCATACATTCAAGATGGTGTGTCAAAGATGGCCGCCGTTGAGAACAAATTAGGTGGGCCTTAGTAATCTGACGTCACCAGGTCAGAGGAGATAGTTTCTGTTATCATGGCCGTAATGTGGAGTAGGGAGAGAGAGGGTGGAGAGGGAGGGGGAAGGGGGGTGGGGAAGAGGAGACAAAGCAAAGCAAATTTTACTTTCCTATTTAAAATACTCAAACAGCAATGGAGAATTTTTGGCACGACAGAGTTCACACTTCAGAAGTATCCCAGATTACCATCCAAGCATTACAAGATTAAAATTTCATAAATACATTTCATAGTGTTCACACTTCTTTTCGACCTCATCTGGTCCACTGATCAGTGTGAAACGGGTCCTGTAACTCCGTAAACTGTAAATTTAATAATAAAACAGGGGCGTCCAATTGAGCGGAGTGGTTTTCAATTGAAAGACGTAAAAACCCAATTGATTGTTTAGATCAATCGAAAAGTGGTTGGCACTGAAATTAGCCAATCATAATGCAATGCAAATCCATGAAGCTGATGGTAAGCGATGAGAAACGTGTGCAAACAAATCGCATTATGCCACAGATCGTACCGTACTCTCGAGGAAGAACTGGAACCAGCATAGAAAGGAGGCCAATGCAAATGAGGTTTTCTTGCATGATTGTTCCAGTTTATCCCGGACAATACTTTAAGTCTCCTCCCGGATTGGCTGAGAATGAAGCAGGGAATTTCTGAATAAATCACAATCCACTCGGCATAAAACTACTGTATAGAAAGAAAAAGTGAGTAAAAGACACGCTCCATCAACCAGAAGTGATGTATTTAAGATTAACCACTTACTGCATGATTTAGATACTTGTAGGACAATTTAAGAGGGGGAAAAGTCATTCCATAATTAAGTTATGCTACGAGTCATCCCTAGGCATCAATTAAATATTACCCACAACATTTGAAATGAAAATGTCTATGTTCAAAATTATTATACGCATCACCTTTCACCCGGCATTGAATTAATTGAAAAATATATTGTCAAGTTGCTGCAGTGAGCAAATTATGAACATAAAATACTCAAAATTCATTCAGTGAAAGCAAACTACGACATGTATGCTTTTCTTAGTGAACATAGCACGCAAATCGGTTCCAATTATTTCACTATTAGGCATTGAGGCTATGCCAAATTTTGCATGAATAATCTGATATGATAATTCTGTTGAGGATTACGAACTGGGAAACTTCCTTTGCTATTCGTTATTTTCTTTTAAAGACACCATTAAATTAAAAAAGGTCAGTCATTAAGCGACAAAAGTCCTGGGCAGCTATCAAGTCACGCACTCCTCCTTAAAAGACTGAGCCATAATTTGGAGAATGACCTTAATTTATGCTTGGGAAGGAGTATACATTTGAGGTCTTCGAATAGTTAAATTAAAAATCAATTTTTCATTAATTCACATCATCGGTGCAGTTCAAGTATTTTTGGTATCAATATTTAAAACGGAAAGACGTCTAAATGTCTTGTATCGATGCTTTGGTTCTCGGTGATGACGCTTCACTAGCCGCTGACCCAAGTTTCGCTGACTCGCAATCACATTTATCCACACGAGGCTCTGCTTTGGACTCTTCCAATGGTTTAGAGGTTGGTTCAGTTGATGTGGAGGACAGAGAGCCCTGAGGTAATGAAAGCGGAAGAGATGAAAGCGCAGGACTGGGCGCCAGTATGATAGGGACTGAACTGGGCCTCACGTTGTCCGCTAAAGAACCGAGGCTTGTCGGAGAGCTGCTCCTATTGGACAAGGAAGGCAAAGGCGGCTGCAATACCACACAAACTTGTTGCTGTACACTGCCTTGAAGCGACGTAATATTGCTATTTACATTGCCTCCCTGCTTCACAGGCACCGAGGAGCGATCCATCTCAGACTTGTCTGGTTTCTCCAGTTTATCTGCCAAGAAGAAAATAAACTTTAAACATTGGTTGATGTAGTAATGTATGCATAATGAGTTAAACTGCAAGCGGTAAGTTTGAAATAAATAAGACAAAGGGAGCGCACCACTTATTTTGTGCTCTTAAAACCTGCCAAGCAGACTACTGATCTCCCACCCGGAACACAAAAACTATATACGATTGAAAGTGTATCACGATAGTCTTTTTGGTTACACCATCAGTCGTTCAATCAGGCCCGACTTACTCAAGCAGGGTTAACGCTAACCAGCGTTAAATACCATGGAAACCTAAAGGTTTTGATGCTTCTTAACCAACGGTTAGTTAACCAGGCTTCGAGCCACCGGCCCCTGATTTTAATACACTCTCGGGAGTACTGAATTGGATTACGTCAATTGATTTTATTCGTAATGTCCTAGTTGCTTTAGGGTAATGGTCCTGGCCCCAATGTTCAAAAGGTGGGTAACGCTATCAGATAAATCACTATCCACTGGACAGTGCAATTGGTATCGCTATGACTTATCCAGTGGATGCTGATTTATCCAGTGGATAGCGGTATCCATCGTTTGGACAACTGGGACCTGGGCAATCAAAGGAAGAGATCACTGAAGATGACTTTGGTGGCACCCACCAGACGAATTACTAGACGTTACTTCCACAGGCGGCTCAGGCAGCTCCGCAGACGCCACAGGCTGGGGCTCTTCAATGGTGACCTTCTCTGGCTCGGTTTTTGTTTGCTCTGTATCGACTGAAGATGCCTGGCTACGAGGTGTGAACAGTTCTTGGCGCATATTTGGTAAGAAGCAGTCGATTCTCTCCCACGTGACCTGCCAAAGGGCGGAGTACTTGTGAATCTCGGAATCAGATCTCTTGTGTGTCTTGCGATCGACCGCCGACTGGGAATGAGCGGTAAGGGTGCACTCTTCTTCGTCAAATATCCCGGCTGTAGACATCACTAACAACATGTTCTTCAATGATTCGGGAATAGCTTCAAACTGTAGAAGAAAACCACAAGAGTAAGAAAAGGTAAACACAATTTGACGTGTTTGTAGCAACTTGACAAGAATTTCTGGTACAGTAGGAAGTAACCCTTCAGGTCCAATTACAATAAGAAAAACAGCGACAACATGATTACAACAACATTACTGAAAAGGGAAGAAGGACACCATTTCCTCGGTGATTGGACGAAAATTTCGCGCCATTTGCTCAGCCAATCTAAGGTTAACACAAGACTAATTGTGATAGGTTTGCACGCATTTCCCGCGCCTCGCGTTGGCTGTATGTAATTACTTTACGTTGTGATTGGCTGACTGTAGTGCCTGAGTCTTTCCTGATTGGCCAAAGAAATTACTTTCGCACCGCTTTGATTAACGGAGACAACGCTCACCAAAAGATCGCTCTTATCTGCATGCATGTACTTGTCCATGAAGTCTAAGATGGTGAGCCACAAAGCCGTAAAAGTGGAGAGTGATAACAGCGGTGTAAGGTGCTGCAAAAAAACCTGAAAATCGACGAGATAAAAGTGGGTTAGCGAGGAGGCTCAATAAATGCGTACCTATAGCGCCAAGTGAAATATGATCATTGTAGAAAGTGCATTTTCTGTACAAACGTACTGCAATGCGTGTTAACAACAACTATGGAAAAGAATAGACCACAAGAAACGGAATTCCATCTCCTTCTCTTACCAAACAGAGTTTAGATTTCCTAATGCTCTAAATGTTTTTCCTAATGTTTCTCAACGCTGTGAGATGCGGTCTCTTCTTCATTCAAAGTTATACATTTTTCAAGCGTAGGACAGGTTCACGTTGGGTTTGAACCCACTAAAGGCAACTCCAGCAACTAATCCAAACACTCAAGCAGGAAGAAGAGAACTTAAGCTGCCAGCAAGTGAATCAAATACCTTGCATAAGAGTGTTGCTGCCCTCATGCGAGTTTCCTCTACACCCATTGGGTCTTCTGTGTTGCCAACTTCCAACAAGCGAGCCAACATGGGAAACAATACCTGTGATAGCATCATGAATCATAAGACAAGATTGCAACAAAGTTCTCTTATTGTCAATATTACACTAGCATATTCTGTTGTTATATTCTTCTCAGTAGGATATCAAGTTTTTAGCATTTCGATTGGCAACCATCTCATTTACCAGCTCAAATACCATGCAACCTTACTTCAAAACTGATTGCACCGGTGGTTTTATAAAACTGAGGCAAATTCCCGTCATTTCATAAAATTTTAACAGTTCAGAGTTTGATGAAATTTAATAAAAGAAAATTATTCCATTCTCGGTTGTTGGATATGAGATTAGTTATAACCAACACCTGCCCATGGAAAGCGAAGAGAGATCCTCACTACTCGGTGCAACGGCCATGGCACTCACACTTAGCACTCTCCAGAACCGAAATTAAACTTATAACAAAACTGGAGTGCGTAAAATACTTTCAAGTTTCTAAAAAAGAACTGCAGTGAGGTTTTGACCCGAAGTGGCCAACAGAGTGTCAAAAACATGAAGAATAATTTCTGAGCCCCAATTCTACTATCTATCGATTTGAAGACTTGTTTCCTAATTTAACTAATTTTAAGATCTTAATATTTCAGCCCAAGGAGCCACGTGAAATCGATGTCACAAAAGTCTGCCGCTTTTTACAGAAACGAGCAAATGAAAGTCAATCCAACCTTATTGAAGCATGCTTCCCATTCCACCGCGGTCAAAGCTTGCAGATCATGAACCAACAAAGCACGCTGAAGATAAGTGAGCGCAGACATTCTGACATCACGGCGCATGTCACAACACATGCGCGCAATTCCTTGCAACAGTGGGCACCAGCACTTGGTCCACATGAATTCCATACTCCGATCACGTGCTATTGTAACATCGCCGTCTCTGCTGTTGTCCGGGACCTCTTCAAACAAGCTTCCCGCATGCTTGTGCAGAGTGTACATGAGCTCAGGTAACTGTAGCGACATAGCATCATAAGTATTGTTAATGGTTTCTACGATCTCAGCTTCGTCTTCACTAGTCGCCGGGCTATTCGAGGCAGATTTTGTTGATTTTCGCACTTTTAAACTCGTCGGGCTAACTTTCCTTGATCGCCCGGACACGGATGTTGCCTTTTTGCTGTTTCGTCCCCAGCTCCCTTTATAATCAACCGAGTTTTCCTTCAACTGCCATCCGTCCTGTCGGTATCCCGCCCCTCCGTCTAGACTCGCTTCTGAAAATACGCGAATAGCGTGCACACACTGCAGATAGTTCTCCTTAGTAACATGCGCGTTATCGCGAATTAAAAACGCTAAACTCTGACATGACTTCACAAAGGATTTGCTGTCGTGTTTGTTCAGTTTGATACCTACAGTCAATTCATATTGATTTGCAGGTGAACTGTCCGTATCCTGCTTCGTAATAACGAGCCACGTATCTCCTAAAATACTGCCCCCAAGACCAGACTCTGCCTCCACGCTTGTATAAGACCCGACTTCGCTCTCCGTATTAGAAGCTCCTTCAGGAAACTCATAATCTCCAGAGATCGATTCACTGTCCGCATCCTTAGAAAGCGTTGTCATAGCTACTGGACCGGAAGTAACGGTCGGCAAGGATGCAGCAGCGCCGACACATTCTAGCAAAGTAAAAACTGTAACCCAGTCTCTGGCGGACGTAATGCTGGAGGCATTAGTCCTTATGAGTTCATGAAGTCCGTAAGAAATTTGGCGGCCACAAGCTTGGAGTACATTGTGTTTCATCAATAAAAGTACTCGTAGAGTTAAAAGAACTTGACTGGAAACTTCTTCTTTGTGTAAAAGACGGATTGCGAGCCGCAATAAACCCACCACAGATCGTTCTACGATTGAACTGCAAAAAGAGAGAGAAAAAAAAAAAAACGTGTTTATAAGTGGCGGTCAATAAATTATTCCTTTGTCCTTGTGCTAATAAGCCGTACTAGCCTCGATTGCATGGACAAAATACAAAAGAAATGTTGCTTTAGAACGAGGCTAGTTGGTCTCATTTTACTGGCCGCCAATTATGAATACTGTCTATGAGAGAAGTGAGATCTTCAGAGAGGCAACACGATAGGAATGGACAAATGAAGTAACTGAATCAAGGTGACTACTCTTTAAGAAGCTGGGTGCGGGCTGAGTAGGGAGATTGGAATCAACTAACAGGGCTAACTTGAGAAATGCATCACGATCTAATGCTTGTATCCTCAGAATCAGTTTTCCATTAGTACATCATGAAGTAAATTTAACAAATTGATGTCATTTTCTCAGGCATCTGTCCTGTTATTGATCATGAATTTCATCATAACGTTGTCAATAACGGGACAGACGCATGAAAAACTAACATCAAATTGTTTTTTACAGTAACAAAAAGGCAGGAGTCAAAATTAGCTCAAAACACGAGAAGAACGCGAGACAAAAATGCGAGAAACTTCAATCTGACGTGGCAATATCGCATAAATTATAAATTTATGTGTCTGTCCGTTTATTGACAATAAAAATTAGCCAATGAGCACGCGAGAATTTTGCAGTCATTGTAAAAATGAAAACTGATCTTGAGCGAGAATTTAGAGCCTAAATGAAATTAAGACCCACAACATTTAAGAAACTGCCTACTTTGCATTCAATGATTGCAAGTGAAAGGGAAGACAAATCGCAAACAACACATCAACAACTCTTGTCATGCTCTTTTGCTTACTGTACCTGTGTTGAGTTGCATTTACAAGGATGTTTGATAAATGATCTCGAATTGTTCCCCACAAAGCTGAAACGCGATCCCTGAAAGAAATAAGATGCAAAAGTTCGGAAAAGATCATTGAACAGTTCTTCATCTTCATCTTCACGTCCAAGGGCCCATTTCTCGAAAGTTCTGAAAACTTTTTGGGCCCAAAAAGCCATTTGTGAAACTGCCAACGGCTTGTTTTGGAAAGCTGATTTTTTAACGTGGTTTCAAGGTAACAAAAAGAAAAATAACTGTGAAGTGTGACGACTTAAATCCTCACCGTTCTTGAGATACAAAGGGAATTGTGACACTCGAAAATGGCCTGGAAAGTTTCGGGACTTTCGAGAAATGGGCCCCAGGACTCTGAAAACTCCCTTTTGACTAACGGCTGTTTTTGCTTACATGGCCTCATACACCATAAGCCTTTTTGAGACATCACTGATGCCAAGTCCACATATTGTTGGAGAATTCAGGCCAGACCACAACACCAGGAACTCTGTGCCCCGTCCGTATTGAATAGTGTGTGGGATCTTTAACGTCCCACAGAGTGTTTATGAACAAGGGTTTTGAGAAGGAAGCCACGCTTTATAGTCCTGATCCGAGAAGATTTGAAAATCTAGCCATTTGCAGATGTGATTACAAAGGCAGCACGTTCTCCTCAGAGAGTCACTTGAAGACCCTGAACGTTGATCCGATGGCTCCATGCTTAACCAACTGAGCCATCCGGTCAGACTTACCAACCAGACACCAACGTTGTGCAAGAAGGGAGGGGGTCTTAATTGGGTCATCCATAATAACTACTTTAGCCAATTAAAACAGAGGCAGTCACATGAACCAATCGTCACTCAAGACAATAAATGCAGACTCCGCAAAGCGCGGGAAAACAAAGTGTTACAGTTGCTTCTGTTTGCTTTGTGATTGGTTAAATAAAATAAAATAAAAAATTGACGCTAAGTATTTCAACCAGTCACGAAGCACTCGTAATCACGCAAATCGGAAGAAAGCCCGAACGAATTAAACTGATAGTCACCTGTTTTGAAGAACCACCCTAATAAGGAGCTCCAAGAAGAAAACAGCAGATTCTTCATCATACGATTCTAAATTATCCACACTAGAATTGTAAATCAACACCTGGAAACAAAAAACAAACAAACTTTGGTCAGCTTTGCAACTTAAGCAGCAACAACTTGAGAGAAAAGCGTATTGTTTTTTAAAGTTAAAGGAAACAACCTTCATGAGTTCATTTAGTGACTCTGGTCTCAAAAACTTGCTCTCGGAGATCAGGAGATCCGGATGACAATCCTGTGAAAAAAGAAGAACAAAGCAGTTGATACAATGGATTATTCCCAAGCATGATTCGAATCAAGCAACAGCATAAAATAGTGCGAAATTTGAGCTAGGTTGTTCGGCCTAAAAGAGGTGGGTGCAGGCACAGTGCCTGAAGTGCAAAGTAGGTCCACTTTTAAGCAGAAGAATCAGGTTCTTAGTCATTCCACCACACAAGGGAGAGGTTAAGATTCGCGTTTGAGGATAACGACGTATGCTGTAGTTTACAAAAATGTTGGTATTATCAACGGAGTTGATAATGTAAATTGGCCACCGTACAGAGATTCTAAAAGCTGACGTTTCGAGTGTTAGCCCTTCGTCAGAGCCAATCGAGGAATTATGGGTTGTGTGTAGTTTTTATAGTAGAGTAGGAGCTACGCTATTGGTGGTAACATGGCAACATGAAAAATAGGAATATATTAGTCAAATGAAAAGTGTTTGTTAATACTGTGAGGATTAAGATTGCCGATTTGGAAGATGAATTTTTGTTTCAGATTCATGCGGCTTTCCGTCGTACCTAGATGTAGGGAAAGGCGGCATATAGCCATGTGTTTCATGGAGTGGTCAGGGAGATAAAAGACGAGCGGCTGGCTTAGATGCATTCTTTCATTCTTCTCAACATCACGAAGGTGTTCGCGGAATCGGTCGCCTAGTCGTCTACCTGTCTCGCCAATGTATAATTTATTGCATAATGTACAGGTTATGCAATAAATGACATTTGCGGAGGTACATGTGAAACGATCGCTGATCTTAACAGATCGCTTAGGTCCCGATATCTTGCTAGTGTTAACAATGAAAAGACAAGTTTTGCATCGTGAGCGCGCATTTGAAAGTGCCGGGTTGCTCGTTAGTTTTGAGCGCGCCTCTAACTAAAAAGTTGCCTACGTTTTTGTCGCGTTTGAATGAAATAAGGGGAGGTTGCGAAAAGATTCTACCAGTCTCGGGATCATTTTGCCATGTTGACCAATAGCGTAGCTCCTACTCTACTATAAAAACTACACGTAACCCACAATTCCTTGATTCACTCTGACGAAGGGCTAATGCTTGAAACATCAACTTTTAGAATCTCTGTACAGTGGCCAATTTACATTATCAACTCCGGTGATAAAACCAACCGATGCAGCACCACAGTTTCCTTAGAAACTACCCCCTTCATTCATATGCTGTAGTTTGTTTTTTGGACTCTTTTTGCCAATACCTTGACCATAATAAGTCCCTTTTTGTTCAAGATGGTAGTGGCCAACTGGAGATCTTTTTCTCCTTCGGCCACTACGCACTACTAATAGATAAGAAAACTCACAAAATGAATGTTTATTCTTTCCGGTTTAATATGCTTTTACTTGATTCATCCTTAAAGCAGTTTTCAAATGACTGTCGAAAGTAATTACACGATTGCACTTGCTATGCTTACTGATTGGTTTAAAAATCTCGCGCCAGTTTATCAACCAATGAGAAGGAACTTTGCACGCGCTTGGAGCAAGTTACATGAAAATGCTACGAATTTGGATTGGTTCATTGCACAGTTTGCACCTGCTGTGATTGGTACGACAAGAGATAAAATCAAGCAAGTTTCATTAGTTGCTTGAAACAAAAAAAATCAGAGTCATACGACCTCCGTAACAGCAGTCAGTTGCTAATAAATAGCTAATCTATCATATGACCTACTTTGTGCTTCAGCAACTAATCTACCATCATCTCACGAAACGCATTACAACTTATACACATCAATAGTTGCTTAAGCAAGTTTCATTAATTTGTGGCAAATTGCAACTTTCAGCCTTCCGCATGCCATTTCCGGTAATAATCGTTCTTAAAAAGATCAAGCTTCGCTCTTGCCGTAAACGGCAAACGACAGTGTGCAGCTTGTGACAAAACCAAGTATTCTCTTTATTTAGGTCTATTATTGTTCTTTGGTTTTAGCTAACGGCCGAAAAATTAACTAAATTTAATTGATTTGATTTAGTTTCGGCAACAACCATGTTTGAGTGTCACGTTTGCAATTTTCTGTAAAAAACGAAGCTTAATCTTTCAAAACCCAACACTCCGTCAATTATGTAGCAACCAAAATCGCCACTGCAAGTCTAGGCGAGCAACCACTGCGCATGTACTCACCCTGATGCAGTTCAGTGCCTGTTTTTGTGCTTCTTTATCCTCTGTCGTTTGTCCTCTGTTGCTCGCTGGCTCTGGATTCATCAAATACCACCAAGAAAATATCGATGTTTCCTGCCTGTGAACATAAGAGTGGAAGTTAAACTCCACAAGCTATAAAAAAAATGTTCTCTCGGGGAAAAAACCAAAGAAATGGAAAGCAAGAATGTTTTTGTAACAATTTTCAATGGGAATAAGGGAAATATCAAGTACCTTGTAGAAGGTAGCTCTTCAGGAAGAAGACTTATACGACCACTGGCTTCAACAAAGTCCTCAGCCTAAAAAAATAAATTATGATGGTGATAATGATGAAAAGGACGATGATTGTGGTGACAGTTATCATGAGGAAATTGACTGAGAACATGTTAATGAGGATGACGACGAAGTTGTTCAGGATGAAAGTGAAGATGGTAATGATGATGACAACGATGATGATGATGATGATGAATGATGACGAGCAGGGTAGCAGGGATGGCATAGTGGTGATAGCACTCACCTCCCACCAATGTGGCCCGGGTTTAATTCTGGACTCGTGGCCATACATGGGTTAAGTTTGTTTTTGTTGGTTCTTTATTCTGCTCCGAGAGGTTTCTCTCCGGGTTTTCCCCTCTCCTCAAAAATTTTCTAAATTCCAATTCGATCGGATATAGGACCTCCCTGAAAACCACTTTCACGTGAGTGGAGCTTCCTGGGTAAATATCATTAATCATTATCATTATCATCATCATCATCACCATTATGATATTCACTATATAACAATCTCAGACTCAAAGATGTTAAACGGTCCGGTCAAAATGTTTGGGAGTAGTCAACAACAAGTTCACAAAGGTCCCCAACTCCCCTCTCCAAATCTTACATGCACAAAGGCAAAACTTTCCTCCATAACCTTGCAGTTCCTCGTAGCGCAACCTTCTGCTGAACCTTATGTGACTCCGATTTTAGTATACCCTCAGGCTTTTGGTTGTAACATTTTTCAGCTTTGGCGAAACCCACCTTTTCACATATTTTCCAATGCAAATATCGGGCTTCATCATGTCGTCGTTTGTACTCCCTTTGTGCTAACTTTGCACACTCGCTGACAATGTGTGTTACAATTTCACCCTTTATTATTATTATTATTATTATTATTATTATTATTATGAAATAACTTTATTAACAAATTCTTAGACAATCTTAAATTTACAATATATAATCTACTAAAATGCTAAATGCTACTAAAATGCTTATTATATTATTATCATCATCATCATCATCATCATCATTATGGTAAACAACTTTATTAAGCTGACAATTACACATATATATAGAAATATAGCAATGTTAACAAAGACACAAATAAACGATAGTATAGATTACAGGATGTACTTGGGGACCAAAGTAGCAATGCAAAGAAAATTACACTAAAGTTGATTAATGAAAGATAAAAATTCCGTCGTTTAAAACCATATAATTTTCACAAAATTAGCCAAAAATATATAAAAACCGTTTAAATAAAATAAAAAAAATTCAAAAACAAAAGAGAAAAATGAAGATCTAATCAATTACATTTAATCTCAAAATGTATACTAAATAAGACAATGACTAATTTAGATCACTTAATATCTGCTATGAAATTGTTCAAACTAAAATCACGTCTTTGTTATATCTAAATGGGGTTCTAACACACGTTTGTAGATGGTGAAGTTTCAAAGCTTAAACGCGTGCTTATTATTATTATTATTATTATTATTATTATCATTATTAAATATTATTATTATTATGATGATATTGATGATGATGGTGGTGGAATGACAATGATGATGATGATGATGTGATCACAACTGGAGGAACCTCACCTCGACAAGCGACTTTGGAAGCATTTTTGCTTTGAACAACTGGAGCATGCAGTCCATGATATTTTTCCAGCCTTCTCGAAGGATATCTCCATGGCGATGAGCTAAAGCAAACAGAGTCCTGGCTGACTGTTGCGCCTTAAAATTTCTGCCAAAAGACACTGGAAGACTTTCCCCAGTCTGTAAGTTTAAAGAATGATACAAAAACGTCCAGACTATTCTTTTTATAAGCAGAGCAACCATGCACTAAAACGATCGCAATTATCTCGTTTCAAGTTTGTGTTCCATAAAATAGCGTCACCAGAAACTCAGAAAGCGCGACCCTGGATCACGAACACCATTCGCTCTTCTGTAGATCAACATAGCAGACCGCAACCAAAGTTTTAATGGGTCCCGGTTTTCTGCAAAAAGCGAGGTTTTTCTGCTCCGTCAGTTCAAAGGAGCCGAAAAAAAAAATTTGCCAAAGCCTTCCAACAGTGCCCTTGCCATAACATAGAACAGTAAAGCACAGTGGCGGCGTGGGTTAACTAAACTACTCTCCTTCCTTGTAAAAAACATGCACTGGCAATCTGTCGAGTTATGAATGGAGCATGGAATCCCTCTAAGTCTTATTTTTAGCTTCGCAAACTTTCCAGGCACATCGTACATCGATATACGCAAGCTGGAGCATAAACAGACCATTACTTGTTAAGTCCTTACCTCTGGTGGAATGAGCAAGGTTGTAAATTTACACAAAGAGATGACCAGGTTATCAAAAACATCCGACAGGCTGTAATGAGCTGATATCAGGGCACATTTTCTGGAAAACAAATACATCGACATTTCAATTCCGGAACAAAAAATAGTAAATTGCTTGACGCGGAATGGACTGGTCGAAAGTCACAGAACAGGAGAGGTAAAGAGCTACTAGTTCACAAACCCAGAGGGAGGTCAAAGAACCATCATACTCTTCACAAATATTACGGGGGTTTAGCCCGAGGTGTCATGATCTAGCCTTTGGACACAGCATCATAAAACGTTTTTTTAAAAATGCTAGGTATATCCATATTTGTTTTAAAGTGGCTATGTCACGCAATATAATATCATACTTTCATGACACACAAAATTCCCCAAAAATTACTGAGAATGACATATTGCAATGCAGCAAAAGGAAAGAGAGGCATGGATGGACATAAATGGACAAGATTGAAACGGATTACATTTGGGTAATCTTGAAAAAACGTTGGCCCAACGTTTTTCAAATCCCCGTTTTTGCTCAGAATCATCAAGTGTTTGTGATGTAACGATATTTTATCCGTAAAGGTACCCTACACTACCATTTTCGAGTTTTAAACTCGTAATTAACTAAAGATTCCCCTAAAATAAAGTGACATAGCCACGTTAATTACCTGAATCCCACAATTGCCTTCTGCACCACGCTCTTTTCAAGCCCGTTATCATAAACATACGATAAAGCAGCGACTGTTGGCCCCCAGATGATCAGAAACAAGTCTTGATCAAAGCTACTACCAATGCCATGGATGTATTTCCCTTCTGGTGTCACACTCCGATGAAGTAAAACCTGTTTGATCAAACGCAACACACTTAGTCTTTCTATGTACGTTGTGGAGCTACATCCAATGACAAAATTCCTTGGAACAGAACATGAATATCCAGATCTAATGCCTTCAAGGCTCACCCTCCCCTTACAATGTTGTTTGCATGCAAGTTTCTGAGCCCATTTGAAAAAAAAACATTGTGGGAGGGTAATGTATTGCAAAGCGTTTCAACAACTTTGTCTGGGGCTGTAGGTTTGGTTAAAACTAAATATGAGTGGACTTTTGATAATCATTTCAAGCACAAGTTCTAGCACAGATTCCAGTTCGATTTCAACATGACTCGACGGAATTTGATTTGATTGTGATTTTACCCTTTCCGATTCAGTTATCACTGGTTATGGCACAAAAGCATATCAGCATTAAGTGAATGTCACGATTTGGTGCTTTTAGACGAAAATAGTTGCGATGATCGTTAACAATCAACAAACGTATTCACAAGGACAGTTGCAAGTACTTCAGGCCAATTCCAAAATGTTTAATGCAAAAGGAGCACATGCACAGGAAATCATGCTACAAATGGTACAATACATGAACTTTAAGCATCACATTGTAACGCTGCAAGTCGTCTTTGAAATTCCAAGAAAAAAAAAACATTTATACCTTCCAATCATAATTTTCTTTAATCTTTCCAGTTCTCTCTGATGGCATCACAATCTCTTCATTTCTGTGAAATAAGCCTCGATTGTAAGATGGCAAAAGCATTTAAACGGTAGTTGATAATAAACCATAAACTTAAGTAAACCCGTGCATGCAGTCCACGAACGTATGCTCACTTAAATGAGAAAGGAAAGAAGGAGTATATCCATGAGAACGTATGTAAGAAGTGAGAAATGCCAGTGTGGCAACCAAACCACTGCAACCACTAGCAATATCTTGCCCACATACATTCTCGTCCCCAGATCCCATCGTTTCTCTTAGCCGGCGGGCCTTCATACGAGGAAACAAAAGGCTTTGGAGACATAGGAAATTCAAATTCTTTTCTTCACTGGTTAGTTTGCGAACAATAAAATCTTGAACCGGAAGTAAAAATGGCCAATTTGGCGTGAAGCCAAACGGTAAAATGATCAGAGTGGCTTTGCTTAAAACTACGATATTGAGTAAGGCTTCTTTCTGTTTGACAAGAAAGGCCACATTCTCTAAGATGGGGCCGCTTAAAGCTTCACATAGAGACTCTTTGAATGTAATGCTTCTGAGTGCCGCCATGTGTAGTACTGTTGACTCATATATGAACTCCGAAAGTCCTACAATCTGGGACTGCAAATCCCATGTCTCCAGAGCACTTCGTTTTCTTGTGTGAAGGCCACGACGGCATTAGAGAAACAATGGGATCTGGGAAGGAGAATGGTGCAAATTGGGCCTCATACTCGGCCCAGACCCAAACCTAAGAGCGACTTCTTTCCCCAACTCTGGAAATATTCCCAATGTACCTAATGGCGTGGTATACTTCTTCCACCATGCTTGCTTTAAAATCCCCTGATCCATTAGCCTTTCTTAGATTTTTCTTGAATTCCTAAAATGATAATAAAAGAATTTACAAAAAGTTTTAGTTCAACAAGTAAATCTGTCCTAAATTAAGTTAATAATGTCGATTTACGAGCGATAATTGTTTGCAATCCTTTATTCACTATTCTTGTGAAAACGTTTGATCGGTCAGTGTCTCAAGTAATCCGACGAATGCTTTGCACTTCGTAATATGGCGTCTGAATTCCTTAGCCTAACAGAAGCAACAACCAATACCAGTTGGAACTTTGTTGGCAAGCATTTTCCGATACCTGACGACAGCTACATGTATTTCTTTGTGTTATTATTGCTTTATTTAACAGCCAGCATCCTTTTTGATGGCCTATAGTCATAAATTTCGATTTGGTCCTGAGAAACTCTGTTGAAACCGATTAATTATCGCTGCAACGTTGTTGATATAAAATTTGAAACTACCTCACAAGTCATAGGCTTCTGCTGTTTGATGTTGGAGTTGTGTTGATCAACATTCAACATGATCACAGCGTAACAGAGTGTAAACACAGCGTCTTTGTTAGCATATGGTTCAGGGTTGCTTTCCTGTTAAATATAAACAAAATGTTACATTTTTTTCATTATTTTGAATGTTCACAACACTTATCACAAAATTGTATTAATATGTTTGTGAAGTAAACCTAAGCTCAGAACTGTAAACTTGCATGTACACTTGATTCCTTCTGTAGGCTCTGAACTAAGAGAAAGTTCAGTGGTGTCTTAATTAAACTTATAAAACTTTTAAGTTGCAGGATAATCTTTTATCTTCTTTCTATACTCTTTTAATGTGAATAAAACACCATCATCATCATCATCATCATCATGTTCACATTAGAAGTGTCTCTTATTCCTCAATCATAAAATGGTCATCATCATCAGTGATAATTAATCATTCAATCAACCAATCAACCAACTAAGCAATAAATCAACCAACCAACTAACCAAGCAATAAATCAACCAAGCAGTCAATAAATAAATCAATCAATATCAACCAACAAATCAATCAATCAACCAATCAATCAATCAACCAAACAAGCAAGGAATAACTCAATCAATCAATCAATCAATCAATCAATCAACCAACCACCCAACCAACTAATCAATTAATCAATCAATCAACCAACCAATCAATCAACCTATCGATCAATCAACCAAACAACTAATCAATCAATCAACCAACCAAACAATCCATCAAACGATCAACCAATCAATCAATCAACACAAAAATATCCTGTCCATATTCATACATGATAGGGAGATGGTAGCAGCAGATAAGCTGACGTGACCAAATTGAACACTTCTCTAAAGAAATTGAATACCTAATTATCATGCCAGGCATTACTCATGCCTTTTCATGGGCCAAATGGCGGACAAAATGTTATCCTCTTCTATAAAAATATGGCAGAAACCCCAGAGGTCACTTACAAAATACAACTCTGAAAAGAACTCAATGATGTGTTCGATGACTGGACTTTCTCCAGGCAAGCGGAAACTCTCTAGGAATGATCGAAGGGCTTCATCAATTCTAAAGTCATGGAACTGGAATGATCTGAAAAATGAAGATCATGACATAACATGAGACCTCCATTACAATTTAATTGTTGAGAAGAAACCCAAAATTACACAACAGGATTGAGCGATTATTTCAGGCATTCCCCATCCTACCCAACCTGTATTTTTCAATGTACCGATTCTACTAGTTTTCCAGGTGCTTGGAACAGAGGGCTCATGGCTTATTTGCTGGAATTTACCAACCATGGGTGCACCGTTCTGCCCAACTGAGGGTTGGCTGGCCACTGTGGAAACTCTAGCCTACCACATTCCATCTAGGCGAGAGTTGGAGGTTTTTGCAGTTAAGCAGCAACTTACACAATTACAACGAAGACCTGAAAAACCTAGATTTCTCCGTCAGGCTTTCAAGGGTCTAAGGGTCTATTGTGAGGAGTACTTACATACTGACCACTCCCTGGAGTCAAAGCGTTAACTTGAGGTTGTGATAAATGCAATAGACCTAATCGGCTAACTCAATGTTGTACCCAAATCAAATCTCTCGGGATTAAGATTCTTTGTGTATTGTATTTGCATGATAATGTAGCATTCACATTAAATGATATGGAAATACCTGGAACAAAACGTTTAATTCCCAAAGCCTACAACATTAAGCTAGCCAATTAGGACTATGATCTCCAACTCTCATGCACTTCAATTTCCACAGATGAAATATGTGAACATTCACATGGATCTTCTATCATTCATTCGTAGTTCTTCTTCTTGTTGACCAGTCTCTTTTGCTCAAACAAGAGGAACTAAGGATACTGCAACACGCTCAGGGTCTGATTAAAAGTTTGAAATACCGACCTGAAAAGTTTCCATAAAATGCCAATTTTTTAGAGGTCTGATGCCATTTCGATAATATCTTAAAATAGTTTGGGTAATCATCTGATGCCACATTCCCGTCATTTTCTGTTAATAGGGAGCTTAAGGGCCCACTGACATATTTTTTGGGGTGTGTTGTTAAGGATGTAATGTTTAAGTAATTTGAGAGAATTTGGTAAATTTATTTTGGTCAGTTTCCAACTTTAGCATACCAATTACCCTAAATATGACCTCATCATGCCATGCCCATGGTCACATGACCAATTTAAAAAACTCTAAATTTTTCTATGTGCTACTCAATTTGGGTATTTAATCAGTGGTTTGATAATTTGCATTCGTTTTTGCATCCAGCCAAGCATGGTTTTCTTTTTATTTTGAAAATTGCTCTTTTCAAAGAGATAAACGATGCTGAAATACCCATAACATTTTTAAAAAAGATGATTTGAAAAAATAAATGCTTAGCTATATTCTGTATTTGGAGGGTGAAACGTGCCATATAACAAAAAATTAATTTAATTTAAAGACTGCTGGAAGTGAATTTGTTTACGCATGCGCAGTAGATCTGAGAACGAGCGCGAGGACAAACCTTCGATGGAAACAACAGTAAGTGCAGTGATTTTTGCTTGTGAGTGGGTTTTCTTGTCAGCTCATGATAATTATGATGACGTCAGTCACCAGAAGTACACTGTAACATTTCACTTCCTTAGCAACGTGCAAAAAGTCTGTCTGTGGGCCCTTGAGCCTGAGCATTTTTGAGAAGCGGACGGCAACCGGAAGTGAGCTGTTTCCCATTTTAACGTGTCTTCACACAATCACATTTACACTGCTAAGTGTCTTGTCTCCATTAAAGATGATTGGTATAAAAATCTGGGGGACACCACTGCCCTGGCAAGTGAAATGTTCTCTTCTGGTTGCTGTCCGTGTCTCAAAAATGTGCGTGCTAAAGCTGCCTAATTAATTAGATGCATGCCCAATTTTGACATCCAACACAAAGTGCCCCTGATAGCCTAAGCCTTGCTACCAATTTCCAACAATAAGGTGAGGGTAAAAGTTGCTGTTAGTTTTAGCTCCCAACCTCAGTGGGTTCCTAGCTCAGTTGGTTAGAGCGTCGCACCTGTATCACAAGGTCACAGGTTCAAACCCTGTTGAAGTCCTGAATTTTTCAGGCTTCTCTAAGCAATTGCTAAAATTGCGACCATAACAGCGAGGATCATAGCTTTACTTGAGTAAATGGAACTGTTTATCCTTACAAGAGGAGCAGCATTTGGAGAAACTCTTTGTGACGTTAACTGTCTGTATTCCAAGACACAAGTGATTTTGAAGTTGGGGAGAAGAGCAAAAGGACACTTTGTGACACTTATTGAAATCAACGTGCACCTAATTACTTCAACATTTGGATATATCCCGTATATCTTTGCAAGCCGGAAGTGCCAGGTGTAATGCCATTTCAAGTCAGGAAAATGCGATTATACCTAACAAATGCCTCCAGAATATGACTATTTTTCTTGTCACCAATGAAGTCTCCGATAGCCTTCTTGTCTAAACGCGGATTTTCCCGCAAAAATTTAGCCACTTCCTCGGGATTAATGGGAGAGGCGAGCAAACGATGTTCTTGCAGGAACTCAATTCCCTTCTTGGCTTTGTTGTTGAATTGTTCAGTGCCAGCTTGAAGAATCTAGCGAAATACAAAAGACACGATGTTACATGAAAACAATGCGGCTTAATCTGCTTTGGGACAAAAACACTACAACATCATCTATTGGCAGCAGGATCATCATTATCATCATCATCATTGTCATAATTGACATCATCATCATCCTCAATGTCATCATCACCATCATAAACAACAACAACAACAACATCATTATCATCATCAATTTTACCTTAATTGTCATCATCATGGCCATCGTAAACAACGTCATTATCATAATGATCACCATAATTTTTATCATAAGCGTAATCATCATAACAACAAGATTAAATTTTCTCTTGACAACAACAATTATTCCAGCCACAATGTCAAGAACAAAATGTCACTTAATACGGATTATGTGCCTCAATGAGCCAGATATTAACTTTGTGGTTTCCCTTAAAGCTGATGACACACGGTGAAAATTGGTGCAGCATTCCATGGCCATGACTCATCTGCTTCTTGCGACTGGAAAACGATTGCTTTATGGTGTTCACCTACGTCAATCTTTTGAACGGAACAGAGATCATTGTTTCTATTTTCATTCAACTTCAGTCCACAACATTTAACTTTTTAATTGCCTCCTTCAACATTAAACATAACACGATGAGATTGTTGAACAAGAACTGCAACATTTGTTGATCGATTGATGTTGCACTGTGTGCGACAGGCCTAAGCCCCCAAGTCCAATGTAAAACCAAGTTCAATCAATTCTTGTACCTTTTTCCTCCGTCGCAGTTCAGCTAGGGTATCTGTCGTCGGCATTTTATAAGAGAATAGTAATCCCTGGTTGGAGCCAAGTTTGTCATCTGAATCATGCACAGGATCATTGGTTCCACTCTTTGAAGCGCCTTCCTGGATGCCAGGCTCCTCTGATACTACCCCAATGGTCATTTTCTTGGCCATAGCAAAGCCAGATGAGGGAGGGGTTGGTGAAGATAAAAGTGGTGAATCGCAGTTTTCGTCAGTGCCTGAATCATCATCACCTGAAACCATTAGATACAAAAGTTTGTACATGATGTTTCTGTGCATTTTGGAGTCTACACCATGGAGATATTTTCAAGAAAAGTTCAGATACTCTTGACACAAAAATGTGGGCTGTGTATTTTTTCGTTTCAAACAATTTCTTAAGAAAACTTCATTAAGGTGACAAACACACCAGGTGATCTGGTGACGTAATTTGAAGGACTGGGAAGAAAAATTTTAACGCCGTATCCCACAACCGCGCGCGGCCTTGGATGTTGTTTCCAAACTCCCTGCAGTACCTTCCATCGCCAAAACTCAATAGATTATTCCGTGTCTACCACATTTCCTGTTACTGAATGAACATTCAAGTACATCCGACGAGATCTAACCTCGCCTCTGCCTTGTTGAATTAAAAAATAAGGCAGCGCGCGGTTGTGGGATACGGCGTTAAAATTCTTCTCCACAGTCCTCCAAGTTACGTCACCAGATCACCTGGCAGTTTTCAGCTACCTGTGCCTAATTCACCATTATTTTTTTACCTACTTAAGCTTGGGTGCCTGTTTTTCGCAAGAGTCTAGGTTAACCACAGAAGGGTTTATTGTTGCATTTTGGCTCAGGTTTGTGCTGTTGCTATGCAACAGGGCTGGTTAAAAAAGAGGCTTAATAAATGGTTTTTGTTTATTTAAAAAAAATCCAGTCGTTAGACGTTTTTCTTAATTTGCCCACAAAGAATTCACATAAAATCCCTTCTGTCAACACTGTACTAATAAAATTTTGACAGAGACCATTTTGGTAATTCGCCATGTATTGTTTTCACTCCATGTTCTGTATTATTTACACTTCCCTCTGTTAAAATTCAGATTTGTTGTGATAGATCATTCACGTTGTTTCTGAGCTATTTTTTTGCCAAATTTCTTGAAATTCTAGCAACTAAGTTGTTTGAAAGCGGCATGTTTCTCAGGGCAAAAGCACTCAAGTCTCAATTTTTCGAGCCACTGCGCATGTGCCCGGATTTAGCTGGGTTCCTGGGATACAAACAACTTGCAATCAGTGAATATGCGGTTTTCTCCCCTTTTATTGTTACCTTCCGTTAAACTTTTGTCGCAATCGGCACTGTTTTGTTTTTTAAAAGCCGCGCAGACTTTTAAACAACTCCGCTGACCACGCGGAAACTGTGTTCGGCCACCTTAAATAAAATATCTAGGTGGTTTTATGTACAAGGAAATATGACAATCTTAAAATTGGGTACAGGGATGTCTCGGATATCACAGTATTAGGGCGCAAAACCCAAAACCACAAAACAGGTTTGGAATTGAGAACGGGTTTTAAAAACAGGTTTGGAATTGATGAACGAGCGTAACCTCCCTTGGAAGTCAACTTTGATAACTTAAGGTGCGTTCGATTGACCGTATTCCGGAATAGGAATACATGGAATATAGGTTAGAAATCCTTGGTTTTTACGGGGATTCACATTAAAATTGTCAAACATCTGCTAAAATGCTATTTTAAACATTTATATTATCCTTGCTGCTTCGAAATGTGACAATCATACCATTTTAATCATCACTCCACGCATTCTTATTCCGGTATATGGTCAATAGAACGCGCCCTTAGTTACGCGACCAGAATTGAAGTGAATATCTCTCATCGTGCAGATAAATTTGAAGCTGCCGCGATTATCTACAATTTTTGCTTCACTGTCACAACATTCATGTTTTTAATACGCTACATCCAACGGTAACCTGTTTTTTCTTTCTTTTTCTTTCGGGCTCCATCAGAGGCATTCTCATCAATGGCCTTCTCTACAGTGTTTAACAGCTGTGAATGACAATGTCCTTCTATACTCTGTACCACAGCAAGTAGTGCATCCAGAGCAAGAATGTGCACACTGTAAAGACTTCCAGCTGGAAAAGCATTCTAACAAAAGAAAAATTTAAATAAACGTGAAAGATTACACAGCAATATACGGCAACAATAAACAAAAAAATATGTGATTACGTAGCGGCTAAAATGGATAACAGATAATAACACATTACATCGAACAAATCATCTTATACAGCTCATGCAGCTATGGACGTCACTTTTCCCACATTTTGATTTAGTTTTTAACAGACCTTGTCAGATTGAAAGCAGTATTTCTCATTCAACGATGAAATGATATATGAAATGGATCATATATACGAACTGCGGATATCAAATCAAGTGAAGCTATGATCCTCGGGATACGGGTGTGACGCTCTAACCAACTGAGCTATGAAGCCACAGACGTTAGTCCTGAAATTTTCAGGCTTCTTTACGCAATTGCAAAAATTGCATTAATAACTGCGAGGATCATAGCTTCACTTGAGTATTTCTCATTACCCCTTTATGCTGAATAAAAAAAGGAGAACCTCTTTTTTATTTGGCAAAAATTCTCCTTTTTTACTTGAGATTCTCCAATAATATACACATATCTGCCAGAAGTAACCACAAATAAACAGAACCTGATTAGAGCAAGAAAAACTCAAACACACGAAAAAGCTCATTACAGCAATATAACGTTGACATACCAGTATGTATATGTAATATTAACACCCTATACTGTCAAAATTAATTTGAAACTAATGCACAAGAAAATTTCGAGTACTGCCCTTATCCAAAAGTCTGCCGTTACCAAAAAAAAGTTTTTTGCTGCCATAAAATGCTGATTGCCCAATGCTCAGCTCCATTGTATTCCTTGGTATTTGATTGGTTACCAGAAAGTATCCAGCGTTTGTAGCTTTTGAGACAGCTTAAAAAAGCTGGGACTGGAAGTAGTGATCTAGTCCAATTTTACTCTAACATTATGCATGTCAGGTTTTTCACCATAGCCGACCTGGTCATTTATCGCATAATATCGAGTGCATTCACAGGAGCACTATGCAGATAATCTTTCCTGACTGCAAATATCGGGATGTGCTAGCAAGAGCCAGTACTCCCACGCTTTATGATAGGAGGAGTAAGTTGTGTAAAAAACTGTTTAACAACATTTCAAATAATGTAAATCACAAACTCGCTGCGCTTTTGCCACCTAAAGCAGTTCAACATACAGATCTAAGATCAAACCGGAAGTTTAGTAAGCCACTATGCAGAACAGCTTTATTTGAAGCCATTGTAAATACATTAGAGGAATTTTCGTTTGTTTTTATTTTAGTGCTTTCTTAATTTACTGTACATATTACTGTATTTTAAATTTAGAATACCTAAATACCGAGTCAGAGACTTGAGTTACCGGTAGGTTCGGGTGCCATGTCCATGGGTTGAATTCGAGTCCTAACAGAGAGCAGTTACACTGTACTCCTTTCCTACCTTTGAGAGTAGTTTACAGAGTTCTTCAAAAACATTGGTGCTGTAAATGTCACAGTCATAGTTGAGATAAAGCTCCATCACTAGATTTGGAACACGGAACAACTGAAAACAAATAGACAAACAGGAAATTGAGGAATTCAGAAATGCAGCATTCATCTCATTCATTTTGGGAAGTGTGTAACTTCGATCTTACAATAGGTGCACTCTTGAAAAATTGAACTGTTCTTGAAAGATTTCTTAACCAACTAGACATCTTGAATGGTAAAAAACAATACGAGTATGGGGTGAGCGTTGGCCGAGGGCCCTCGCCTTGCACTAATGAGTACCAGGGTTAATTTTCGGATTCATTGTTGCATGAGGTTTACCCTTGTTGGTTCTCTACTCTGCTTCGAGAGGTTTGTTTTGTCACTCCAGTTTTCCTCTCTCAGAAACAACTTCTAAATTCCAATTTTTACCGGGTTCAGTGTATGAATGGGAGGCGCGGTGGCCTCATGGTTAGTGCGCTCGACTCCGGATCGAGTAGTCCGGGTTCGGGGCCTGGCCAGGGGACATTGTGTTGTGTTCTTGGGCAAAACACATTACTCTCA
This sequence comes from Montipora capricornis, assembly GCF_036669925.1. Classification (NCBI taxonomy): domain Eukaryota; kingdom Metazoa; phylum Cnidaria; class Anthozoa; order Scleractinia; family Acroporidae; genus Montipora; species Montipora capricornis. Next base: position 1,115,211 of record NC_090896.1, on the reverse strand, counting down.
CGGTGCCTCTCTCCACCCAGGTGTATAAATGGGTACCCGCGAATTTAATGCTGGGGGTAACCCTGCGATGGACCAACATCCCATCCGGGGGGGGAGTAGAAATACTCCTAGTCGCTTCATGCTGTGGAAACCGGGATAAGCTCCGGCCTGATGGTCCACTTGGCTCGTACGAAGACTTTACCGGGTTCAGTGTATGAATAGCAGTGAATGTACTATACATGTAACTTATTACATGCACGCATAATTGAGAGAGGGAAAGAAGAACAAAAGTCCAGTGGGACAACAAGACAATGCTCAATCAAACCAGAAATCAAATCTGGTCTCCTCACATCTTATGTCTCAGTAGTGTCATTGATTTCTCTATACCCTGCGTAGCTGGCGATTTTGTCAGAGGGAACGAACAATCGGTGAAGGTTTCTCCCTTCTCCCCGCCCCAATCTCCTCGTGTCTTCGCCGCCAGTTTGTTTGGCTTCGCCAATTGTTCATTCACTCAAACAAAACTGCCAGCTAGGCAACTAATTAAATCTACTGCTTGAAACCAGTGCTGTCACTAAGGGATGGCCCATTTAACATCCGTTACCTGGTTTATAGCATCCAGGATCAGTTCTCTTTTCTCGTAATGAACACTTGGAAGGTCCAACGCTAAAATGTCCATCAATTTTTTGAAGAACATCTGAAAAACAGAAGATGTTAACGTTTCATAGCTTAGACCTGGTTACTTTAATTTACTCTTTGATTATAAACATGGATTCGGAACAAACAGGTTCAGTTGCTAGTCAAAGCGGCAAAAGCTAATAAAAGTTTGACGGAATAATTGTTGATTGCTTGTTGTAACGTCAACCTGCTATTCTGTTGTTGCCGTTGTCTGCTCATATGGTCATAGTACTCGTTTGTGTAAATGTAGGTATGTGTATAAATCTTTTAAAACTAAAAAAAAAATTTAAAAAAGCAGGTCGTAGGCCATTTCTGAGTTCATGTCTGCCTCCTCTTCACAGTGAGTCTAATTGCGTAGTGTTTCTTACCAAAATAGCTTTTCATTCATATTTGAAGTACCACAAAAAACTTCGCTTTCGCTTTGAAGAGAAGGCAAACATGAACTCGGAAATGGCCTATTCTCAAATGCAAAGGTTTTTCCATTTGAGTGTACCTTTCTCAACCACTTAGAAACAAAGTTAACTACCAGAGCACAACTTGAAGTGCTCCATACTCCCATCAAATTCATCTGAGCATAAGCCCTTGTAATGGAAACAGGCCCACACAAGGACAGAGAAAACTCTGAAGAGGGAGGTGGGAATTGAACCCACGACCTGTGGATAAGAATACTGTTGCAGGCCATGGGAATTTAAGATGTCAATTCACAGCAGTGGTTTTTTTTTCAGACGTAGGCCCTGTAGCACTGTCCATGTGTTGTCCCGTTCCCATCAACTGGGCTACGGCTCAGATATATTACATGGGAATATTCAGCACTTCAACACACATTACGGTAGTTAACTCTGTTGAAATGTAAGTACTGCACAGCTAACATTTAAAAAAAACATATCCCTTCTTTCACTGAAAAGAAAAGCCGAATTCAAGTATTTTTCAGCCTCATTTTCAAACGAGTCCGAGTGCAAACTCTTTCTTATGAAAAATATTGAGTGTAAAATACATTATGTAAAACCAACGTCCACAATTTTTTTAAATTTTTTAAATTTTTATTAGTCTAGATCATTTACAAGAAACAAAACGCAAATTACAAATACACACAACAGAACGCTACTAGACGTACGGGAGCTTTTGCACATTGCGGCATCAATTCAATTTACAGTAGAGGGAAAGGAAAAACAAAGAAAAAACCCATAGTCACCTACACAAACAAAACTCGAGTGAGAAGGCCAAGTTTTCTTAAACGTATCCAATTGTTTATTTTTTGTAGCTATATTACGAAGAATGGCAATTTTATTACACAGGAGCAAGAGAAAGCACTCAAAGTCAAGAATTCCATTGTTTACGTTTGTTACAAATTTCGGACTTTGCAATAATTAAGGCCCTTTATTTCTGATTCCTTTATAAATTTGATTGCTTGTGTTGGTTGTTTTTGACTAAAGTACTTTATGAAAATTACTTGACTTTCCCCTGTTGCCAAGCCAAGCAACTTGTTTCCCATCCTTCCCACAGGTTTATTACACCTTAAACATCTTAGTTGCATTTGAGCATTTAAAAGCTACACTTAAAGGGGCTACATGTAGGTCACGCTATTTTAGGTAAATTTGTTTAACTTTCTTAATTATGAGCTATAAACGAAAAATTGGCAGAGCAAGAGTCTTTCATTCGCAAAATCACGGCCACATAACAACTGAGAATGATTTTCCAGCTTTGTAAATGACATTTTGATATAGACTGATATAAAATTGAAAAAAGGTGGGCCGACGTTTTTCAAATTTACCCAAATTCAATCCATTTCAATCCTCTCCAGTTTTGTCCATCCACGTCCGTTCTTGGCTTCCCTGTGTTTTGTTAGAGTTCTTCTATAGTTCAAATAGTTATTTTGATATTTTAGTTACTTCTATGACCATTCGATCAATGCTGAAATTGCCTAAAATTGCGTGACCTAGCCCCTTTAAGAATGGAAGTTAAATTAATTAAAGGAATTTATTTTTTCAAACCTCCATTTGAAATTTTAGGTGCGTTCGGAGGCCCTCAAAGAGTAAGAAACAAACTCGAAGTGCCATGGTGAACAAACCAAGAAAATCGCACTGAATCAGCTGAAAAGCCAATAAAACCAGAAAAGTATTAAATTAGTTCAAAGATCAGGACACAAGTTGCCTTATTAAAGATGGATAATATTAATGGTGTCTCCTAGCGGCAACTACTATCTAATAGCTAGATTTCTTGCAATGAAGATGAGGAAACTGTTTGGCCGGAACATGTATCAAGGTCAAAGCAAGCAGAAGGAGATTTCAGTTTCTTTATTGTACTTTTCCGTACAAAGCCTTTATGCATGGTTTGACAGGGAGACGACATCCTAGGAGCAATGTTGTGTGGTTCACTATACTTACTTTTCTACAGGTTTCCTTTACTACCGCAAGTTTCCTTTACAAGTTTCAAATCAAGATATGTATCTTTTTATCGATGGCGATTCGGGTTTACTTTAATAGAGCCATCACAAATGCATTTCCGAATGTATTTCTTTAAAATACTTCACCGCCTATACTCACCCAAAATAGGTTCTTGCACATGTCATCTTTAACGTAATTCATTAAAGACGGAAAAGTCCCAATGTGGTGTGCACCAGACTCTAAAGCAACAGTTAACAAAGACAACCCCATGTGGATCATGGCTTCTGAATTGTGCCTGAGAAAAGGAAGCAAAGGAAAGGAACAAAATCCATTCTGGTTTTATTAGTGACGGAGGTGGAATCGAAGACAGAGTCAAAGAAGCTCCTAAAGTAAAAACTGCACAACAAAGATGTGAGAGACGAGTCAATGGAATAAGAGTAGCAAAGACCTCTGGTTTCTGCTTTTGTCTGAGAACTGAATGTGTGAAACTGAAGATTTGCAAGCAGGGTCACTTGTGTGGCAATCACAGCACACATTACAGGGAGGCAGTGTGGCCCCATGTTTAGAGGCCTTGAGATCCTGGGATCCCAGCTTCAAGACACGTTCTGACCACTGGTTCGAGAATTTGCTGCTGGTAGTCCTGGTTCAACTTCTCAGCTGCACTTGTAAATAGTGAAAACTAACCATTAATAGGCAATTTTCAAGATGGCGTCATTTGACTACAACTACCACAATTCAGTTTTTTTTTCTTTTCATATTTAAATTTTGTATTCCCAGTGGGGTAAAAACAACAAAGCTCTAATTAACATGAGAAAAGCGAAACTTGAAGGATTCTGGTACTTGTAGTCAAATGGCATCATCATGCAAATGTCCTATTAAGGTTATGATTTCCACAATTCTAAATCACTATTGAAATAATAATAATAATAATATCGCTTTGATGATCCATACGATGTTTTTGAAATTCATATTTAATCAATACATGTTTCGGATGAAACATCATCCATCGTCAGTTGACAAATGAGAAATAAACTAAAGTTGAGCAATAAATAGTGTAACAAAGTGAGATATAACATGAATAATTAAGGATGAAGGCGAGAACAGAATAAAATAAAAACACCCAACCACGAAACAAAACAGAAAAAACCAAACTGTTTAGGCTAAGAAAAGAAACTAATTAGTATGAAAGGGATAAATTAAGATGTTTGACTTGGGAATTTAGAGATGGCTGCTCCCAAAGGATATGCATGGCTTCTTTGATTTTCAATTGGAAACGTGTGGAAGCAGAGTCGAGGATTTTAAAACAGTCTTCTGAACACCGGGAGCGACAATTTTCAGAACCTCTCAAGTGCTTAAATATGTGGGAATGTTTGTCGGAGGCGAGATGTTCACGGATGCGAGTGGCGAAATGTCTATTGGTTTCACCAATATAACAGGCATTACAGCCTGCACATGAAAACTTGTAAATGATTCGCGATCGTAAACCCGCAGGGATAGGATCCTTCGCCCCAAACCAACTCCTAATTTTAAACGGGGTGAACACCAACTTAATTTCCAGGTCGCTGCAAAATTTGTTGACTAATTTCTTAATTCTGCGTTTTGTTATGATGGAAAAGGGACCGATGTACGGTAATTTTGTTTCGTGGTTGGGTGTTTTTATTTTATTCTGTTCTCGCCTTCATCCTTAATTATTCATGTTATATCTCACTTTGTTACACTATTTATTGCTCAACTTTAGTTTATTTCTCATTTGTCAACTGACGATGGATGATGTTTCATCCGAAACATGTATTGATTAAATATGAATTTCAAAAACATCGTATGGATCATCAAAGCGATATCTTACTTCGTGCTGCTAAGAAGTTTTAATAATAATAATAATAATAATAATAATAATAATAATAATAGTTGTAGTTATGCTTCCCAACTCACCTGTCATGAGGATTGATAAGAGAAATGAGAAATCTGAACAACTCCCTGGTGCATGGTAAGCCATAAGGAACTAATGGACCTGAACCTGTCATTTTGTCAAGACATTGACAAAATTAATTAGTTTTGCACTTTCCTGAATATTACTTTTTACCAAAATGACTATATGAATGGAGTGTGACGAGTAACCTTGGACAGAAAGCGAGGCTGGGGTTGATGTTGCTTAAAGGGGCAGTGTCACGCTATTTTAGTCCAAATTCAAAACACTAAAAGACGTCCTTGCATCCATGAAAACCAAAAAATAATGCTGTAGTTTTGTTGCTAACGACCATTGAAGTGCAATGAAGCTTTTTTTTCGTTGTCTGCAGCCAAGCTGATCAATGTTAATTTTTCCTTAAGCAACTGCCGCTCTACAGACACCTGAAAAATTCAGGTGGCTCCAACAGGTTTTGAACCCATGACCTCTGCGATGCCGGTGCAATGCCGGTGCAATGCTCCATCAGATAAGCTATGAAGCCATTCAGTTGTTAGCTGGTTAATTTGAGGTGCTCATTTGTTCCCATGAAGGACTTTTCTTCAAAAATAATTATAGTTTTTACTCCTTTTAAACAAAAAAAGTGTCTTAACAGGGCAATAATTATTAATTTACATAAAAAAAGCCTGAACGTCTGTTATTGATTTATTGTAAAATATTGCCACTGAGTATAAAGCTCAAGTCAGTTTATCTATTCATGCTTTTCACAATAAGTACACTAATAACAGACAGAGGAAATAACAAATCACCTACTTTTTTCTAATTTCCCTGGCTTGGATCCTCAAGGTATGTGCCTACCCTGATTTAAACAGTGACTAAGGGCCTGTTTCTTAAAAGTCCCAAAACTTTCTGGACCGTTTTAGGGTGTCGCAATTCCCTCTGTATCTTAGGAAGGGATAGGGTTTCAGTCATCAAACTTCACAATCACTTTTCTAGTTTATTCTTGAAAACATACCAAAAGACCAAATTTTTAACACACGAGAAATTCAAGGGACTTTTGATGCCAGGCCCTGGGTATGTAGTTTATCTATCAAGCTTTAGTACCTTCTTTAACAGGTTCCTGAGGAGTGAATCTCACACCACGAGGGTTGACATAGTCATCTTGCTGTAAGCCTGACTCTGTGTGAATTCCTTCCGTTATTTCTGACAAGTCCTCAGATCCCACTGTCTCTAACGACGCTGTACTGCCCATGATTTCTTTACTGTCCTCATTACAGTCCTCTTCTGTCATAAGAATGCTCACCACACTTTCCTGCTCATCCTACAAGTAATCACAGTTTATGATAAATGTGAGCATGGTCACCCATTCTCAACTTCTCAACTTAAATTTACCATTATTTTTAAAAATACAACCACACTTTCGAACGAACATGTTTCGATGTTTCAAGCACCACCATCAGCCAGAGTGAGTATAACTTACATATATACATGTACATGTATATAATTATAACTATCAATAAATAATAATTTGTAACTCAAGTTATCACTTAGTACAGTTTGAGTTTAAGAATAATGCACAGTGAAGGAAAAGCAGTTTACAAATTAAGCAGAACTATAGTCAATTCTGTTTCTTCACAAGCACATTGACAAAAGAGACGGATTTCTTTTTGAAATTCTTTCTAATGGTAGAAGAATGTAATAAATATTTATGCAACATTAAGTGCTTACACTGACACATTCTTCACGTTTTTGTCAAGTGTACATGTGTACCTCTTACCTGTGGGGAAACTATTTTGTTGCCCTGACTCCCAGTAACACTTAAGACTTGCAAAGGTTGTTACATGTAGCACTAATTCCATGTGTATTAATGTCTTGTGATTAAGTGTACGAATAACTGACTTATTGAAAGCTAACTAGCACGTGCACCTGAAATGGCTAAATCATGTGATTTAAAGTTGACCAATCTTGGCTGATCACTTTGCAACAAACAAAACAAAACCAAGAATTCAAATGTTGCCTTGCCAAACAGTCCTTGTATGCAGTTCACAACTTACTTGCATTGCAACTTTGTCACATCTTGATTCTGGTTCCTCTTCAGATAAAACAACTCCCTCCATGCTCAAATTATCAGATTCACCCTCCCGGGAGTCTTCCGTCATCAGTCGAGATGCCACTGATGGTTCACCCTTGGGTATGGGCTCTGTGGTGTCAGGGCACTCTTCAACAGGCTTCTCTGAGTCCCCACAAGGGATAGAGCCTTTGGGTGACATCTCAAGTTTTTCTTCAGCCTCTTCACTGACAGATCCTTCACTTTTTTTGTTGTTAATATCCATGTCTTGGTCAGCTTCCTCCTTGTCTGTCCTACCGATGGCAGATTGTTCTGGCTCTGTACTTGCTGGTTCTAATGAGGCTGTCACTGCTGCTGGTGAGCTTGCTGCTGCAGGTGGAACTTCTTGTTGTGCTCGCCGTGCTTTAGGTGACATATGCTTTTTCCTTTTTCCAGTAGAAATGGCTCCAGCTCTTTTGAACACCTTAAAAATGATAGATTAGTAATGATGGGGGCATATATGAAAAATATCAAACAAAAATGATCAGTCAAATGCATTAAAAATGTTATCAATTCTAACACACTGTATTGGTGTGCATGGTTGGCTTAGTTGGTTGAGCCTCGGGCTACTGTGCGGGAGATCGTTATTGTAAAAATGTATATGCCCAGTGAGTTAATAGCATCTGAGAAGTTAGTACCAGCGTGGGAAACTGTAGCAAAGATGTCTTGCATGGAGAGCCCACCCAAGTGAAGAGGCAAAGCATGTTTGCGTGCATCAACTGTAATGTCACGAGCATCAATGTATTACTGTGATCTAAGTTTTCCAGTGGGTCCAACAAGGACCAACATTGCCAGCCTGTTCAAAGGGGTTAAACGGTGGTATGGAGGTGATGTCGGCCATCCTCAATTAAAGGGCAAAAACATAACAACTTTGACACTGGCATGGTATTAGCCCAATCATCACCAAATATAGTATCTAAATCTCGAGGATACTAACACAACATAACTAACATTCCATCATGGCCACAAGCACATTCCTTCTCCTAGGCTCTCGCAATATAAATAATTATAGGTTTGCATTAGGCATAATACAATAATCACAGGATCAAAATTCCCGCCGGACCAACAATCAGAGTATTTAAATAACTGAGGAAGTGCTGCCTTCATAACAACAGTTAGACTCTCCAGTCTTCTCGGATAAGGACAAAACACCAAAGCAGGGCTCGAAATTGCGACCAATACGGTCGCATTTGCGACTAAATTTTTCCCTTTGCGACTAAAATATCTGGAGAAGTCGCAAATTTGCGACTTGTTGTCACCTTCGTTCTTTTGAAACAAAAGGGTTAGCAGTTGCCACTTTGCTGCTACTTTTGCTAAAATAAACAAACAAATAAATGACAAAATTATTTTGTTTCTCGTTGTGAATTTTCTCTGAAGGTAGCGTAATTGTTTGGTAATTTAGCTGCGATGTTACGTGCACAGCTCCATTCCTTCGATCATTCGCCATTTTCAGCAGTTTCTTTACACACAAGTACTGCGGGCTCATATTTTTCTGCTAAACCGCTGACAACACAATGCAGCGCGGCGATTTTGCGACTAAAATTTGCGAAATTGCGACTAAATTTTGGTATCTTATCGCAAAATGCAACTGGATTTTTTCGTTAATTTCGAGCCCTGCAAAGGTCCTGTCTCTTAAATGTTCATCACCCTGTGGGACGTAAAAGAACCCACACAATTTGCGAAGAGTACCAGATAAATTAGTAGACTAAGTATGTCCATAAATGCCCCCAATTAGATGACCACATAATTGTCTCAATGAGTGTCACGAAGAGTCTGTCCCCTTGCTCTCCTAGCTCTCCAACTTCAAAATCACTTGTGTCTTGGAATACAGACAGTTTGTCACAAAGAGTTTCCCCAAATGCTGCTTCTCAAGTAGGGATAAACAGTTCCATTTACCTTAAGCTAAAAAATAATGCTAACCTTTACCCTCACCTTATTGTTGGACAGCAAATGCTTCGGTAGGTAGCAAATGCTTAGACTTAATTAGGGACAATTTGCTTTGAGTATCAAAATTGGGCATACATAGAGGATATTACATGGCCGCGCGGAGATACGAAACTTCTCTTCGAGTGTCGAAGAATATGTCATGAGTGAGTGCAGCGAACAAGTGAAATATTTTTCAACACTCTAAGAGAAATTTCGTATCTCCAAGCGGCCATGTAATATTCTGTTTATTATATAAACACCAATGAAATACTATATCATTCCACAAAATGCACCGAAAGGTGCGATCTTTATATGTAACCATAGCAACAGTGATCTTTTCACGTGTGAAGATATCATGTTTTCGCGCGAAAGCTCACTTGGTATTTCATTGGTGTTTATATAATAAATACATCTAATTACTGTAGGTGCATTTCTACACATTAGTGAAAAGTGTTGTGGTCTGTCTTCTGTGGTATAGATAGAGGAACATAAGTTAGAAAGCTGTGAAAGGTTAATTGCAGCTCCCTCTCTATAATTTATAATACATGTAAATACAGTTGTAGCAGATTTTATCATTACATGCAGATACCTTCCTAATATTAGGTACTGCTCCTGATTTGAGTTCTTCTTTAAATTGTGGAAGTCTGAAACAAAAACAAAATTGAAATGTCATAAAATTCTTTACTTCCCTGTTTGGGTTGGCAAAATAATACAGTGTCTGGTTAGAGTGTCATTCTACCAGGCTAAAGATGTCCTAAGGGTGGAAAGCGCAGCTTTTAGTTTGATAGCATTTATCCACGCTGGATTGTGATTTAACAAGTGGATAAACTACTGACTGAGGTTTCACTTGAATTCATCAAGTGAATTTTTGAATTTTAAATTTAATTAAATAGAAATTAAATTAAATATTTAAATACAGTAACTTTTTTTTTTTTACTGCTTATAAATAAATTCTCCTCTACTGTATCATTAGAGCTACTTCCCATAATGTCTTGGTCCAAGTAAAAATGTATCAAATGTATTCCCTTAAGCCATAAGTCAGTTCCCCAGTAACCCTTAAATGTTTTCAACATCATCATCTCACCTTGAAAATAGAAGTTGTACCATGTCCATTAACGTTTGCTCAGCAGAACGACGTAACAACTCTGGAGTGAAACCAAAGGAACATTAGTGGCCCCAGTTGTTCAAACGATGGATAGCACTATCCGCCGGATAAATCACTATTTACTGGATAACT